>NC_091302.1:19224431-19252770 GCF_038502225.1 Cherax quadricarinatus
GGTAACAACACCTCACTCAGAGAAGGTAACAACACCTCACTCAGAGAAGGTGACAACACCTCACTCAGAGAAGGTGACAACACCTCACTCAGAGAAGGTAACAACACCTCACTCAGAGAAGGTAACAACACCTCACTCAGAGAAGGTAACAACACCTCACTCAGAGAAGGTGACAACACCTCACTCAGAGAAGGTGACAACACCTCACTCAGAGAAGGTAACAACTCCTCACACAGAGAAGGTAACAACTCCTCACTCAGAGAAGGTGACAACACCTCACACAGAGAAGGTAACAACTCCTCACTCAGAGAAGGTAACAACTCCTCACACAGAGAAGGTAACAACACCTCACTCAGAGAAGGTAACAACTCCTCACACAGAGAAGGTGACAACACCTCACACAGAGAAGGTAACAACACCTCACTCAGAGAAGGTAACAACTCCTCACTCAGAGAAGGTAACAACTCCTCACACAGAGAAGGTAACAACACCTCACTCAGAGAAGGTGACAACACCTCACACAGAGAAGGTAACAACACCTCACACAGAGAAGGTAACAACACCTCACACAGAGAAGGTGACAACACCTCACACAGAGAAGGTAACAACACCTCACACAGAGAAGATGACAACACCTCACTCAGAGAAGGTGACAACACCTCACACAGAGAAGGTAACAACACCTCACTCAGAGAAGACAACACCTCACACAGAGAAGGTGACAACACCTCACTCAGAGAAGACAACACCTCACACAGAGAAGGTAACAACACCTCACTCAGAGAAGACAACACCTCACACAGAGAAGGTAACAACACCTCACTCAGAGAAGGTAACAACACCTCACACAGAGAAGGTAACAACACCTCACTCAGAGAAGGTGACAACACCTCACACAGAGAAGGTAACAACTCCTCACACAGAGAAGGTGACAACACCTCACACAGAGAAGGTAACAACTCCTCACACAGAGAAGGTGACAACACCTCACACAGAGAAGGTAACAACACCTCACTCAGAGAAGGTAACAACACCTCACACAGAGAAGGTAACAACACCTCACACAGAGAAGGTAACAACACCTCACACAGAGAAGGTGACAACACCTCACACAACTCTGTCTCACACATACATTTGTCCATTTCAAGTTAAATTGCTCGTTAGATGAAGAACACACTCTGTACTTTAGTGAAAAATATTTTTACCTTCAAGATTATGAACAATATTCTACACTATAAAACTGAAATTTATGCATTACGGAACTCAAATTAGAAACATGTAATGCATGCATCATGCATGATAAGAAATGATTCCACAATATTTCGTTGAAAAGTAAAATTACAGGCAAGTAATTCTTGGTCATTATTCCAGTGTACAGAATATTATATATCTCTTATATGAATGAACTAAACACTGAATCCTTGTCCACTAGATACTGCATATTTATTTTGTTTATGTCTGGTCTTACAAGAGATGGAATATACGTTTTGTTTATGACAAACTGGGAAATCTTTTATGACTAGTGTTAAGCAACATAAATATGAAATATCTAATGGACAATAATCCAGTTAAGTAACATAGAAGACTGCTGTAATACCCATAAAATTAACATGAATCTAATTACAAGCAATACGACAAATATCCTTAACAATAAAATTAACACTTTAAATTTTGGGTTAAATTTTACTTTAGAATATAAACTTTGTGTTGACGAAGGTATAAGCTGCTTTATTATTTTCACACTAATGGTTAGCGTAGTTATTTTAACAGTCATTTCTAAGTATATTACACTGCAAATAAACAAGAATTGAGAGACCTTTGCTGAGAGATATGCGTCTCACAAGCAAGTGCTGTGTTTATTATTGCTTTGCGTAATGTTGCTGTTCTATTTCTATGCACAGCTCATTTCTTCCCTTCATTATTCATCTAGGATGTCTATTGACACAGAATATGATGACGTCCTCAGGCTGTGTCACTTTTCTGTTCTACACCTCTGTCGAGACTTTTAACAATGACCTTGTGAGCAGTATTCAGAACTTCTTAGAGCCGCCTCTGAAACCTCCTACTACTCTAAATCCAAATGACTTCCATAATAATCATAAGTCTTATAAAAACCATACCTATAACAATGATTCTAAACTTCGAACATTGAAACGTACTGCTCGCAGACTAGGCCTAGCCTATAGAAACCATCGTACCCCTGAAATGCTGAGCCTCTTCCAAACTGCCCTTGCTGCTGCCAGAGAGCGTATGACAGAGCTGCGGCAAACAGACTGGGAAAAATTTGTCAATGGTCTCAATGCTCACACCCCACTTAGCCGGGCATGGAGGGATATAAATAGAATTAAGGGTAACAGAACTGGGCAGATCGCGCACCCTCATCCCTTGCATAGGGCAAATGAGTTAGTCAGTGCTTGGGCTGCTACATCTAGCTATGACAGTCTTCCCAGTACCACACCGGCGAAATTAATGGACAAATGTGATGCAAGGGAGAGACTTGTTTGCTTTATGCTCAGCAAAGGCAGATGACTGCAACATTCCTTTCACTAATTATGAACTTGATGCAGCACTAAGGGCAATGCCACATCGCCTGGTGAGGATGGTATTACAACATACTCAGATTGCTGTGTCGAGTACTAGGTAATCCTTTACTTGAATTATATAACATGAGTTATGTCACTGGGGAGCTCCCTAAATCATGGACCAATAGCCTCATTATTCCCATTCCGAAGCCCAATCAACAAAACTCTTTTCGCCCAATATCCCTTACTAGCTGCTTGTGTAAAACATTCGAAAGGATGATTCTTAATCGTCTTATGCACAGAATTAAGCAATTCTTGTCTCCCCGGTTGCATGGCTTCATGCATGGAAGGAGTGTGCATCATTGCATTGCGACCTTTTTCACTCTGCACACTGACAGCTCATACACTACCTTCCTTGACCTTAAATCCGCTTTTGATGTAGCCAACCGACATGTAATCATTAGTGAACTTGCCAGAATGGATGTTGGAGGATGGCTTCTCCGTTGGATTAAAGGTTACCTGTCCAACAGAAAGTCGTCTGTGTTGTTCCAGGGACATAGAAGTGTAACTAAAATTTTTGAATTAGGAACCCCACAGGGAGGTGTGCTTAGTTCCACCCTTTTCAATATTCTGATTAATGCCCTACTTAATGCCATGCCTAGCCAGCCCAATTATTATATGGTTAGTTTTGCTGATGACATAATGATTCACACCACCGGATTCTCCACCACCCAAAACATTCTTAAGACTTAGGGAGATTGACACAAGTCAGTCCATCTATCATCATTCCATCATGCAGGAGGAGCCACATGTCTATGGTACATCCAACAAGATGGATGTCACTACTGCCCGGCTCCGGCTGGGTTACAAGTATCTATGGCAGGTTAAATCACCACCACCAGATGTAGACCAAACGAAATGTAAACTTTGCCAGATGGACTATTGTCACACCTTGCGTCATTATGTACTGGAGTGTGATCAAATTAATGAATTTAGAGACAACTCACTCAGAAATGTTCAAGAAATGGCAAAGTATTTTATCCACAGTGGTATATTACAGACCATTCTGGAGAAATTCCCTGACTTTGCTAGCTGTAAATAATGCATTACCATGTGTGTGTGTGTGTGTGTGTGTGTGTGTGTGTGTGTGTGTGTGTGTGTGTGTGTGTGTGTGTGTGTGTGTGTGTGTGTGTGTGTGTGTGTGTGTGTGGTGTGGGTGTGTGGTGTGGGTGTGTGGTGTGGGTGTGGTGTGGGTGTGTGTGTGTGTGTTTGTGTGTGTGTGTGGGTGTGGGTGTGTGTGTGGGTGTGTGTGTGGGTGTGGGTGTGTGGGTGTGGATGTGTGTGTGGTGTGTGTGTGTGCGTGTGTGTGGGTGTGCGTGCTTGTGTGTATGGATATATTTGTATGCTCTTGTGCACATGTCCGTGCGTGCGCCCTCGTGTGTGTGTGTGTGTACACGCGCGCTAGTGTGGGTGTATGACCCACTTAATATTTGTATTTATAACTCATTACAATTGTGACCAAGTGTGGGCGTATCAGCGGTTCATTACTTCGTATTTTGTTCATGACTGTAACCATGTATAGGAGTGAAGCTGATTCACCACCTCTGTAACTTGCCATGATTGTGACCAGATCTACCTGAAGTTCATTACCTTTGTAACTAGTTCAGCTATCATAACTTTGGGGTCCAGTCCCTGGACCCATTATGTACCATTGTAATTTTTTGACTACCACCCATAATAAACATATTAAACTAACTAAAACTTCATTGTAGTTCTACATGTATCTTCGAGACCTTCTATAATTTTCTTTCTCTTAACACCTTGCGTGTTCTGTTTATCTTGAGTGTAAGTTTTATTTACTTTTTCTTTATTTATTAAGTCTCCCATGTTTACTGGAAAGATTTTGCTTATGTCGCCTGATGTTCATTAAGCAGTTCTTGATGTTCATTAAGCAGATCTTGATGTTCATTAAGCAGTTCTTGATGTTCATTAAGCAGATCTTGATGTTCATTAAGCAGTTCTTGATGTTCATTAAGCAGTTCTTGATGTTCATTAAGCAGTTCTTGATGTTCATTAAGCAGTTATTGATGTTCATTAAGCAGTTCTTGATGTTCATTAAGCAGTTCTTGATGTTCATTAAGCAGTTCTTGATGTTCATTAAGCAGTTCTTGATGTTCATTAAGCAGTTCTTGATGTTCATTAAGCAGTTCTTGATGTTCATTAAGCAGTTCTTGATGTTCATTAAGCAGTTCTTGATGTTCATTAAGCAGTTCTTGATGTTCATTAAGCAGTTCTTGATGTTCATTAAGCAGTTCTTGATGTTCATTAAGCAGTTCTTAATGTTCATTAAGCAGTTATTGATGTTCATTAAGCAGTTCTCGATGTTCATTAAGCAGTTATTGATGTTCATTAAGCAGTTCTCGATGTTCATTAAGCAGTTCTTGATGTTCATTAAGCAGTTCTTGATGTTCATTAAGCAGTTCTTGATGTTCATTAAGCAGTTCTTGATGTTCATTAAGCAGTTATTGATGTTCATTAAGCAGTTCTCGATGTTCATTAAGCAGTTCTTGATGTTCATTAAGCAGTTCTTGATGTTCATTAAGCAGCTCTCAATGTTCATTAAGCAGTTCTTGATGTTCATTAAACAGTTCTTGATGTTCATTAAGCAGATCTTGATGTTCATTAAGCAGTTCTCGATGTTCATTAAGCAGTTCTTGATGTTCATTAAGCAGTTCTTGATGTTCATTAAGCAGCTCTTAATGTTCATTAAGCAGCTCTTAATGTTCATTAAGCAGTTCTTGATGTTCATTAAGCAGTTCTTTATATTCATTAAGCAGTTCTTGATATTCATTAAGCAGTTCTTGATGTTCATTAAGCAGCTCTTGATGTTCGTTAATAAGCAGCTCTTGATGTTCATTAAGCAGCTCTTGATGTTCATTAAGCAGCTCTTGATGTTCATTAAGCAGCTCTTGGTGTTCGTTAAGCAGCTCTCAATGTTCATTAAGAAGTTCTTGATGTTCATTAAGCAGCTCTTGATGTTCATTAACCAGCTCTCAATGTTCATTAAGCAGCTCTTAATGTTCATTAAGCAGTTCTTGATGTTCATTAAGCAGTTCTTGATGTTCATTAAGCAGCTCTTAATGTTCATTAAGCAGTTCTTGATGTTTAAAATTTCTTGATGTTTATTAAGCAGTTCTTGATATTCATTAAGCAGTTCTTGATATTCATTTAGCAGTTCTTGATGTTCATTAAGCAGTTTTTGATATTGAATAAGCAGTTCTTGATATTCATTAGGCATTTCTTGATATTCATTAAGCAGTTCTTGATGTTCATTAAGCAGTTCTTGATGTTCATTAAGCAGTTCTCGATGTTCATTAAGCAGTTCTTGATGTTCATTAAGCAGTTCTTGATGTTCATTAAGCAGCTCTTAATGTTCATTAAGCAGTTCTTGATGTTCATTAAGCAGCTCATGATGCTCATTAAGCAGCTCTTAATGTTCATTAAGCAGTTCTTGATGTTCATTAAGCAGTTCTTGATGTTCATTAAGCAGTTATTGATGTTCATTAAGCAGTTCTCGATGTTCATTAAGCAGTTCTTGATGTTCATTAAGCAGTTCTTGATGTTCATTAAGCAGTTCTTGATGTTCATTAAGCAGCTCTTAATGTTCATTAAGCAGCTCTTAATGTTCATTAAGCAGTTCTTGATGTTCATTAAGCAGTTCTTTATATTCATTAAGCAGTTCTTGATATTCATTAAGCAGTTCTTGATGTTCATTAAGCAGCTCTTGATGTTCGTTAAGCAGCTCTTGATGTTCATTAAGCAGCTCTTGATGTTCATTAAGCAGCTCTTGATGTTCATTAAGCAGCTCTTGATGTTCGTTAAGCAGCTCTCAATGTTCATTAAGAAGTTCTTGATGTTCATTAAGCAGCTCTTGATGTTCATTAAGCAGCTCTCAATGTTCATTAAGCAGCTCTTAATGTTCATTAAGCAGTTCTTGATGTTCATTAAGCAGTTCTTGATATTCATTAAGCAGCTCTAATTGTTCATTAAGCAGTTCTTGATGTTTAAAATTTCTTGATGTTTATTAAGCAGTTCTTGATATTCATTAAGCAGTTCTTGATATTCATTTAGCAGTTCTTGATGTTCATTAAGCAGTTTTTGATATTCAATAAGCAGTTCTTGATATTCATTAGGCATTTCTTGATATTCATTAAGCAGTTCTTGATGTTCATTAAGCAGTTCTTGATGTTCATTAAGCAGTTCTCGATGTTCATTAAGCAGTTCTTGATGTTCATTAAGCAGTTCTTGATGTTCATTAAGCAGTTCTTGATGTTCATTAAGCAGTTCTTGATGTTCATTAAGCAGTTCTTGATGTTCATTAAGCAGTTCTTGATGTTCATTAAGCAGTTCTTGATGTTCATTAAGCAGCTCTTGATGTTCGTTAAGCAGCTCTCAGTGTTCATTAAGAAGTTCTTGATGTTTATTAAGCAGCTCTTGATGTTCATTAAGCAGTTCTTGATGTTCATTAAGCAGTTTTTCATATTCATTAAGCAGCTCTCAATGTTCATTAAGCGAACAGTTCTTGATGTTCATTAAGCAGTTTTTCATATTCATTAAGCAGCTCTCAATGTTCATTAAGCAGTTCTTGATGTTCATTAAGCAGTTCTTGATGTTCATTAAGCAGCTCTTGAGTGAGTGAGTGAGAGAGGTGACAAGGTGATTGAGAGAGAGAGGTGTCAAGGTGAGTGAGAGGGGTGTAAAGGTGAGCGAAAGAGAGAGGTGTCAAGGTAAGTGAGAGAGGGTCAAGGTGGGTGAGAGAGCGTCAAGGTGAGTATTTTAGTCGCCTCTTACAACACGCATAGCTTACGGAGGAAGATATCTGTTCCACTTACCCGTGGAGGTAAGAGGAAGTAAACAAGAACAAGAACTAGAAAGAAAATAGAAGAAAACCCAGAGGGGTGTGTATATATATAGGCTTGTACATGTATGTGTAGTGTGACCTAAGTGTAAGTAGAAGTAGCAAGACGTGCCTGTAATCTTGCATATTTATGAGACACAAAAGACACCAGCAATCCTACCATCATGTAAAACAATTACAGACTTTCGTTTTACACTCACTTGGCAGGACGGTAGTACCTCCCTGGGCGATTGCTGTCTACCAACCTACTACCTAGAATATATATAAGAACATAAGAATGGAGGAACACTCCAGAAGGCCTACTGGCCCATGCAAGGCAGGTCCTTATCAAAACGACCTCTACCTAAAGCTACCCAAGAAATAACTCCCGTACCCCATGACAACAATCAAACCCAGTCCCTCCCACTCATATATTTGTCCAATCTCTTCTTAAAGCTACCCAAGGTCCTAGCCTCTATCACCCCAAGGGAAGATTGTTCCACGCATCTACAACTCTGTTAAAAAACCAGTACTTACCTTTGTCCTTTCTAAATCTAAATTTATCCAACTTAAATCCATTATTCCTGGTTCTTACCTGGTTCGACACCCTCAGTACTTTATTAATATCTCCCTTGTTTATGCCCGTCATCCACTTATACACTTCATTGACATCTCCCCTCATTCTACGCCTCTCCAGAGAGTAGAGATTTAAGGCTTTAAGTCTATCTTCATACGGGAGGTTCCTTACACAGTAAATCATTTTAGTCATTCTTCTCTGTATGTTCTCTAATGAGTCTATATCCATCCTATAGTAAGGGGACCAAAACTGAGCAGCATAATCTAAATGAGGCCTCACTAGTGATGTATAGAGCTATAAAATAACTTTTGGACTTCTGTTACTTATACTTCTTGAGATAAATCCAAGTAATCTGTTGACCTCGTTGCGCACACTAAGGCACTGCTGTCTTGGCTTTAGGTTTCTGCTTACCATGACTCCCAAGTCTATATATATATATATATATATATATATATATATATATATATATATATATATATATATATATATATATATATATATATATACATATATATATATATACATATATATATATATTATTCATATAACTATGCCTTACTTATGTAACTATATATTATATATTATTCATATTAAATCACATATTCAATCATTGTGATTAAATAATTGTAATTTATTGGTATGACTCTCATATTAATTATTGCATGAATTATTACAATAATTCCTGCAATAAATGAGAGTTAAGGCATTGTTTCATTGCAAATTTAATGCATTATTTGTGTATGTTTTGTATTTCTAGGTGGATAAAGATAATTTACATCAGTGTTGTGGTATTCCTTTTTAGTTTGTCACATTATCATAATTGCCATCATTATCAACAACTGTGTAAATGAGGAGAGAGAATTATCATCTTTACATGAACCTTGAGATATATAGTCAGTTTTTATATGGATTTGATTTGAGCTTTTTTATTCGAACGATTTATGTTCTTGTCTACTTTATTTTATTATAATTCAGTATCTTGTATTAAACGGGTTGTCATTCTTGGATCTTGATGTTCCAAGGAAGAATAAGTAAGGAGGAAGAAGTTATTCATGTGGCCTGTTGCTTCTGCACTGACTGATTATAACTTTGACCATAATTTTTTAAAGGGGTGGTGCACCGGTAAGCCAGCGGAAGGCCTCGGTCAGATGACGAGAAGCTCCAAAGGGGGGTCATCATATGACTAAGACCCGCGTCAGAAAACACTTGTCTTGTTTCCTGAAAAACCTTACCTAACCTAACCTAACACTGCCTCTGCTACCATAAAAACCAAAATAAATAAACCTTCTCTCATCCATAATTCATTAATTTCAATTTGCTTAAGTGTTCTTTTTTCCACATTTATCTTCGTCTCCTGTGTCTGGGCCTTTTGGATTAATTACACTAGGTGGCTGCAGCTCATCTTATATTTAATTTAATATTTGTATTGTTCGTGTTTATGTCTGTCATTAAAATCAAATTATTTGGATGGTTGGACCACCCGTCAGAGTGTTGGCACTTCCATCATTAAGAGTGCATGAGAGTTCACGGGAGTGCCTAACAGTGTGAGACAGAGACAGATAACATAAATATTTGTGTTTACTGAGTTAATTTTGCTATAAAAAATGAGCTCTAGTACTCTCCGAATTTCCGCTATTGCTCTGCTCTAGGCGGCAATGCTCTGCTACTAATCCTTTTTAGGCAATCAAGTTCTCCTCCTTCTCTAGCGAACCAAGACCAGGACAGCAACACGCAAAAAAAAAAAAATACATAAATATTTATAAATATGACCGTGTATTCAAAAGCTTAAATGAACATTGATAGGAGAATAGATGGGAAAGCTTATAGTTGCCTTCTAAACTCTTTACTCAAAATTCTCTTGGAGGTAGATCACCCTGCTTATGTTATCTCACACTCACCTGTTTGTGTTATCTCACAGTCAAGATTACTTGTGTTGTTGGTTTAGAAAGACACGTAAGCAAACACTATGACATATTTATTACAAAACGTTTCGGTCCTGGGACCTTGATCACTTTAACATACAGGATCAGGGTCCCAGGACCGAAACGTTTTCTAATAAATATGTCATAGTGTTTGCTTACGTGTCTTTCTAAACCAACTTGTCGGTATTTATTACCAAGGTTTATACCATGTGTGTTGTTACACACTCAAGTTCACCTGTATGTGTTACCACACACTCATAATATCACACACTCAAGCTCACCTGCTTTTGTTATATCACACTCAAGATCCACTGCATGTGTTATAACACACTCAAGATCCACTGCATGTGTTATAACACACACTCAAGATCCACTGCATGTGTTATAACACACACTCAAGATCCACTGCATGTGTTATAACTCACACTCAAGATCCACTGCATGTGTTATAACACACACTCAAGATCCACTGCATGTGTTATAACACACACTGAAGATCCACTGCATGTGTTATAACACACACTCAAGATCCACTGCATGTGTTATAACACACACTCAAGCTCCCCTGCATGTGTTATAACACACACTCAAGATCCACTGCATGTGTTATAACACACACTGAAGATCCACTGCATGTGTTATAACACACTCAAGATCCACTGCATGTGTTATAACACACACTGAAGATCCACTGCATGTGTTATAACACACACTCAAGATCCACTGCATGTGTTATAACACACTCAAGATCCCCTGCATGTGTTATAACACACACTGAAGCTCCACTGCATGTGTTATAACACACACTCAAGATCCCCTGCATGTGTTATAACACACACTCAAGATCCACTGCATGTGTTATAGCACACACTCAAGATCCACTGCATGTGTTATAACACACACTGAAGATCCACTGCATGTGTTATAACACACACTGAAGATCCACTGCATGTGTTATAACACACACTCAAGATCCACTGCATGTGTTATAACACACACTCAAGATCCACTGCATGTGTTATAACACACACTCAAGATCCCCTGCATGTGTTATAACACACACTAAAGATCCCCTGCATGTGTTATAACACACACTCAAGAACCCCTGCATGTGTTATAACACACACTCAAGATCCACTGCATGTGTTATAACACACACTCAAGATCCACTGCATGTGTTATAACACACACTCAAGATCCACTGCATGTGTTATAACACACACTCAAGATCAACTGCATGTGTTATAACACACACTGAAGATCCACTGCATGTGTTATAACACACTCAAGTTCCACTGCATGTGTTATAACACACTCAAGATCCACTGCATGTGTTATAACACACACTCAAGATCCACTGCATGTGTTATAACACACACTCAAGATCCACTGCATGTGTTATAACACACTCAAGATCCACTGCATGTGTTATAACACACACTCAAGATCCACTGCATGTGTTATAACACACACTCAAGATCCACTGCATATGTTATAACACACACTCAAGATCACCTGCATGTGTTATAACACACACTCAAGATCCCCTGCATGTGTTATAACACACACTGAAGATCCACTGCATGTGTTATAACACACACTCAAGATCCCCTGCATGTGTTATAACACACACTCAAGATCCACTGCATGTGTTATAACACACACTGAAGATCCACTGCATGTGTTATAACACACACTCAAGATCCACTGCATGTGTTATAACACACACTGAAGATCCCCTGCATGTGTTATAACACACACTCAAGATCCACTGCATGTGTTATAACACACACTCAAGATCCACTGCATGTGTTATAACACACACTCAAGATCCACTGCATGTGTTATAACACACACTCAAGATCCACTGCATGTGTTATAACACACACTCAAGATCCCCTGCATGTGTTATAACACACACTAAAGATCCCCTGCATGTGTTATAACACACACTCAAGATCCCCTGCATGTGTTATAACACACACTCAAGATCCCCTGCATGTGTTATAACACACACTCAAGATCCACTGCACGTGTTATAACACACACTCGAGATCCACTGCATGTGTTATAACACACACTCAAGATCAACTGCATGTGTTATAACACACACTCAAGATCCACTGCATGTGTTATAACACACTCAAGATCCCCTGCATGTGTTATAACACACACTGAAGATCCACTGCTTGTGTTATAACACACACTCAAGATCCCCTGCATGTGTTATAACACACACTCAAGATCCACTGCATGTGTTATAACACACACTCAAGATCCACTGCATGTGTTATAACACACACTGAAGATCCACTGCATGTGTTATAACACACACTGAAGATCCACTGCATGTGTTATAACACACACTCAAGATCCCCTGCATGTGTTATAACACACACTCAAGATCCACTGCATGTGTTATAACACACACTCAAGATCCACTGCATGTGTTATAACACACACTCAAGATCCACTGCATGTGTTATAACACACACTCAAGATCCCCTGCATGTGTTATAACACACACTAAAGATCCCCTGCATGTGTTATAACACACACTCAAGATCCCCTGCATGTGTTATAACACACACTCAAGATCCCCTGCATGTGTTATAACACACACTCAAGATCCACTGCATGTGTTATAACACACACTCAAGATCCACTGCATGTGTTATAACACACACTCAAGATCAACTGCATGTGTTATAACACACACTGAAGATCCACTGCATGTGTTATAACACACACTCAAGATCCGCTGCATGTGTTATAACACACTCAAGATCCACTGCATGTGTTATAACACACACTCAAGATCCACTGCATGTGTTATAACACACACTCAAGATCCACTGCATGTGTTATAACACACTCAAGATCCACTGCATGTGTTATAACACACACTCAAGATCCCCTGCATGTGTTATAACACACACTCAAGATCCACTGCATGTGTTATAACACACACTCAAGATCCACTGCATGTGTTATAACACACACTCAAGATCCCTTGCATGTGTTATAACACACACTGAAGATCCACTGCATGTGTTATAACACACACTCAAGATCCCCTGCATGTGTTATAACACACACTCAAGATCCACTGCATGTGTTATAACACACACTCAAGATCCACTGCATGTGTTATAACACACACTCAAGATCCACTGCATGTGTTATAACACACACTGAAGATGCACTGCATGTGTTATAACACACACTCAAGATCCCCTGCATGTGTTATAACACACACTCAAGATCCACTGCATGTGTTATAACACACACTCAAGATCCACTGCATGTGTTATAACACACACTCAAGATCCACTGCATGTGTTATAACACACACTCAAGATCCCCTGCATGTGTTATAACACACACTAAAGATCCCCTGCATGTGTTATAACACACACTCAAGATCCCCTGCATGTGTTATAACACACACTCAAGATCCCCTGCATGTGTTATAACACACACTCAAGATCCACTGCATGTGTTATAACACACACTCGAGATCCACTGCATGTGTTATAACACACACTCAAGATCAACTGCATGTGTTATAACACACACTGAAGATCCACTGCATGTGTTATAACACACACTCAAGATCCACTGCATGTGTTATAACACTCTCAAGATCCACTGCATGTGTTATAACACACACTCAAGATCCACTGCATGTGTTATAACACACACTCAAGATCCACTGCATGTGTTATAACACACTCAAGATCCACTGCATGTGTTATAACACACACTCAAGATCCCCTGCATGTGTTATAACACACACTCAAGATCCACTGCATGTGTTATAACACACACTCAAGATCCCCTGCATGTGTTATAACACACACTCAAGATCCACTGCATGTGTTATAACACACACTCAAGATCCCCTGCATGTGTTATAACACACACTCAAGATCCCCTGCATGTGTTATAACACACACTCAAGATCCCCTGCATATGTTATAACACACACTCAAGATCCACTGCATGTGTTATAACACACACTCAAGATCCACCGCATGTGTTATAACACACACTCAAGATCCACTGCATGTGTTATAACACACACTCAAGATCAACTGCATGTGTTATAACACACACTGAAGATCCCCTGCATGTGTTATAACACACACTCAAGATCCCCTGCATGTGTTATAACACACACTCAAGATCCACTGCACGTGTTATAACACACACTCGAGATCCACTGCATGTGTTATAACACACACTCAAGATCAACTGCATGTGTTATAACACACACTCAAGATCCACTGCATGTGTTATAACACACTCAAGATCCCCTGCATGTGTTATAACACACACTGAAGATCCACTGCTTGTGTTATAACACACACTCAAGATCCCCTGCATGTGTTATAACACACACTCAAGATCCACTGCATGTGTTATAACACACACTCAAGATCCACTGCATGTGTTATAACACACACTGAAGATCCACTGCATGTGTTATAACACACACTGAAGATCCACTGCATGTGTTATAACACACACTCAAGATCCCCTGCATGTGTTATAACACACACTCAAGATCCACTGCATGTGTTATAACACACACTCAAGATCCACTGCATGTGTTATAACACACACTCAAGATCCACTGCATGTGTTATAACACACACTCAAGATCCCCTGCATGTGTTATAACACACACTAAAGATCCCCTGCATGTGTTATAACACACACTCAAGATCCCCTGCATGTGTTATAACACACACTCAAGATCCCCTGCATGTGTTATAACACACACTCAAGATCCACTGCATGTGTTATAACACACACTCAAGATCCACTGCATGTGTTATAACACACACTCAAGATCAACTGCATGTGTTATAACACACACTGAAGATCCACTGCATGTGTTATAACACACACTCAAGATCCGCTGCATGTGTTATAACACACTCAAGATCCACTGCATGTGTTATAACACACACTCAAGATCCACTGCATGTGTTATAACACACACTCAAGATCCACTGCATGTGTTATAACACACTCAAGATCCACTGCATGTGTTATAACACACACTCAAGATCCCCTGCATGTGTTATAACACACACTCAAGATCCACTGCATGTGTTATAACACACACTCAAGATCCACTGCATGTGTTATAACACACACTCAAGATCCCTTGCATGTGTTATAACACACACTGAAGATCCACTGCATGTGTTATAACACACACTCAAGATCCCCTGCATGTGTTATAACACACACTCAAGATCCACTGCATGTGTTATAACACACACTCAAGATCCACTGCATGTGTTATAACACACACTCAAGATCCACTGCATGTGTTATAACACACACTGAAGATGCACTGCATGTGTTATAACACACACTCAAGATCCCCTGCATGTGTTATAACACACACTCAAGATCCACTGCATGTGTTATAACACACACTCAAGATCCACTGCATGTGTTATAACACACACTCAAGATCCACTGCATGTGTTATAACACACACTCAAGATCCCCTGCATGTGTTATAACACACACTAAAGATCCCCTGCATGTGTTATAACACACACTCAAGATCCCCTGCATGTGTTATAACACACACTCAAGATCCCCTGCATGTGTTATAACACACACTCAAGATCCACTGCATGTGTTATAACACACACTCGAGATCCACTGCATGTGTTATAACACACACTCAAGATCAACTGCATGTGTTATAACACACACTGAAGATCCACTGCATGTGTTATAACACACACTCAAGATCCACTGCATGTGTTATAACACTCTCAAGATCCACTGCATGTGTTATAACACACACTCAAGATCCACTGCATGTGTTATAACACACACTCAAGATCCACTGCATGTGTTATAACACACTCAAGATCCACTGCATGTGTTATAACACACACTCAAGATCCCCTGCATGTGTTATAACACACACTCAAGATCCACTGCATGTGTTATAACACACACTCAAGATCCCCTGCATGTGTTATAACACACACTCAAGATCCACTGCATGTGTTATAACACACACTCAAGATCCCCTGCATGTGTTATAACACACACTCAAGATCCCCTGCATGTGTTATAACACACACTCAAGATCCCCTGCATATGTTATAACACACACTCAAGATCCACTGCATGTGTTATAACACACACTCAAGATCCACCGCATGTGTTATAACACACACTCAAGATCCACTGCATGTGTTATAACACACACTCAAGATCAACTGCATGTGTTATAACACACACTGAAGATCCCCTGCATGTGTTATAACACACACTCAAGATCCACTGCATGTGTTATAACACACACTCAAGATCCACTGCATGTGTTATAACACACACTCAAGATCCACTGCATGTGTTATAACACACACTGAAGATGCACTGCATGTGTTATAACACACACTCAAGATCCCCTGCATGTGTTATAACACACACTCAAGATCCACTGCATGTGTTATAACACACACTCAAGATCCACTGCATGTGTTATAACACACACTCAAGATCCACTGCATGTGTTATAACACACACTCAAGATCCACTGCATGTGTTATAACACACACTAAAGATCCCCTGCATGTGTTATAACACACACTCAAGATCCACTGCATGTGTTATAACACACACTCAAGATCCCCTGCATGTGTTATAACACACACTCAAGATCCACTGCATGTGTTATAACACACACTCGAGATCCACTGCATGTGTTATAACACACACTCAAGATCAACTGCATGTGTTATAACACACACTGAAGATCCACTGCATGTGTTATAACACACACTCAAGATCCACTGCATGTGTTATAACACACTCAAGATCCACTGCATGTGTTATAACACACACTCAAGATCCACTGCATGTGTTATAACACACACTCAAGATCCACTGCATGTGTTATAACACACTCAAGATCCACTGCATGTGTTATAACACACACTCAAGATCCCCTGCATGTGTTATAACACACACTCAAGATCCACTGCATGTGTTATAACACACACTCAAGATCCACTGCATGTGTTATAACACACACTCATGATCCCCTGCATGTGTTATAACACACACTCAAGATCCCCTGCATGTGTTATAACACACACTCAAGATCACCTGCATGTGTTATAACACACACTCAAGATCCACTGCATGTGTTATAACACACACTCAAGATCCACTGCATGTGTTATAACACACACTCAAGATCCACTGCATGTGTTATAACACACACTCAAGATCCACTGCATGTGTTATAACACACACTCAAGATCCACTGCATGTGTTATAACACACACTCAAGATCCCCTGCATGTGTTATAACACACACTCCAGATCCACTGCATGTGTTATAACACACACTCAAGATCCACTGCATGTGTTATAACACACACTCAAGATCCACTGCATGTGTTATAACACACATTCAAGATCCACTGCATGTGTTATAACACACACTCAAGATCCAATGCATGTGTTATAACACACACTCAAGATCCACTGCATGTGTTATAACACACACTCAAGATCCACTGCATGTCTTATAACACACACTCAAGATCCCCTGCATGTGTTATAACACACACTCAAGATCCACTGCATGTGTTATAACACACACTCAAGATCCCCTGCATGTGTTATAACACACACTCAAGATCCCCTACATGTGTTATAACACACACTCAAGATCCCCTGCATATGTTATAACACACACTCAAGATCCACTGCATGTGTTATAACACACACTCAAGATCCACCGCATGTGTTATAACACACACTCAAGATCCACTGCATGTGTTATAACACACACTCAAGATCAACTGCATGTGTTATAACACACACTGAAGATCCACTGCATGTGTTATAACACACACTCAAGATCCACTGCATGTGTTATAACACACTCAAGATCCACTGCATGTGTTATAACACACACTCAAGATCCACTGCATGTGTTATAACACACACTCAAGATCCACTGCATGTGTTGTAACACACACAAGATCCACTGCATGTGTTGTAACACACACTCAAGATCCACTGCATGTGTTATAACACACACTCAAGATCCACTGCATGTGTTATAACACACACTCAAGATCCACTGCATGTGTTATAACACACACTCAAGCTCCCCTGCATGTGTTATAACACACACTCAAGATCCACTGCATGTGTTATAACACACACTGAAGATCCACTGCATGTGTTATAACACACTCAAGATCCACTGCATGTGTTATAACACACACTGAAGATCCACTGCATGTGTTATAACACACACTCAAGATCCACTGCATGTGTTATAACACACTCAAGATCCCCTGCATGTGTTATAACACACACTGAAGATCCACTGCATGTGTTATAACACACACTCAAGATCCCCTGCATGTGTTATAACACACACTCAAGATCCACTGCATGTGTTATAGCACACACTCAAGATCCACTGCATGTGTTATAACACACACTGAAGATCCACTGCATGTGTTATAACACACACTGAAGATCCACTGCATGTGTTATAACACACACTCAAGATCCACTGCATGTGTTATAACACACACTCAAGATCCACTGCATGTGTTATAACACACACTCAAGATCCCCTGCATGTGTTATAACACACACTAAAGATCCCCTGCATGTGTTATAACACACACTCAAGAACCCCTGCATGTGTTATAACACACACTCAAGATCCACTGCATGTGTTATAACACACACTCAAGATCCACTGCATGTGTTATAACACACACTCAAGATCCACTGCATGTGTTATAACACACACTCAAGATCAACTGCATGTGTTATAACACACTCAAGATCCACTGCATGTGTTATAACACACTCAAGTTCCACTGCATGTGTTATAACACACTCAAGATCCACTGCATGTGTTATAACACACACTGAAGATCCACTGCATGTGTTATAACACACACTCAAGATCCACTGCATGTGTTATAACACACTCAAGATCCACTGCATGTGTTATAACACACACTCAAGATCCACTGCATGTGTTATAACACACACTCAAGATCCACTGCATATGTTATAACACACACTCAAGATCACCTGCATGTGTTATAACACACACTCAAGATCCCCTGCATGTGTTATAACACACACTGAAGATCCACTGCATGTGTTATAACACACACTCAAGATCCCCTGCATGTGTTATAACACACACTCAAGATCCACTGCATGTGTTATAACACACACTCAAGTTCCACTGCATGTGTTATAACACACACTCAAGATCCACTGCATGTGTTATAACACACACTGAAGATCCCCTGCATGTGTTATAACACACACTCAAGATCCACTGCATGTGTTATAACACACACTCAAGATCGACTGCATGTGTTATAACACACACTCAAGATCCACTGCATGTGTTATAACACACACTCAAGATCCACTGCATGTGTTATAACACACACTCAAGATCCCCTGCATGTGTTATAACACACACTAAAGATCCCCTGCATGTGTTATAACACACACTCAAGATCCCCTGCATGTGTTATAACACACACTCAAGATCCCCTGCATGTGTTATAACACACACTCAAGATCGACTGCACGTGTTATAACACACACTCGAGATCCACTGCATGTGTTATAACACACACTCAAGATCAACTGCATGTGTTATAACACACACTCAAGATCCACTGCATGTGTTATAACACACTCAAGATCCCCTGCATGTGTTATAACACACACTGAAGATCCACTGCTTGTGTTATAACACACACTCAAGATCCCCTGCATGTGTTATAACACACACTCAAGATCCACTGCATGTGTTATAACACACACTCAAGATCCACTGCATGTGTTATAACACACACTGAAGATCCACTGCATGTGTTATAACACACACTGAAGATCCACTGCATGTGTTATAACACACACTCAAGATCCCCTGCATGTGTTATAACACACACTCAAGATCCACTGCATGTGTTATAACACACACTGAAGATCCACTGCATGTGTTATAACACACACTCAAGATCCACTGCATGTGTTATAACACACACTCAAGATCCCCTGCATGTGTTATAACACACACTAAAGATCCCCTGCATGTGTTATAACACACACTCAAGATCCCCTGCATGTGTTATAACACACACTCAAGATCCCCTGCATGTGTTATAACACACACTCAAGATCCACTGCATGTGTTATAACACACACTCAAGATCCACTGCATGTGTTATAACACACACTCAAGATCAACTGCATGTGTTATAACACACACTGAAGATCCACTGCATGTGTTATAACACACACTCAAGATCCGCTGCATGTGTTATAACACACTCAAGATCCACTGCATGTGTTATAACACACACTCAAGATCCACTGCATGTGTTATAACACACACTCAAGATCCACTGCATGTGTTATAACACACTCAAGATCCACTGCATGTGTTATAACACACACTCAAGATCCCCTGCATGTGTTATAACACACACTCAAGATCCACTGCATGTGTTATAACACACACTCAAGATCCACTGCATGTGTTATAACACACACTCAAGATCCCCTGCATGTGTTATAACACACACTGAAGATCCACTGCATGTGTTATAACACACACTCAAGATCCCCTGCATGTGTTATAACACACACTCAAGATCCACTGCATGTGTTATAACACACACTCAAGATCCACTGCATGTGTTATAACACACACTCAAGATCCACTGCATGTGTTATAACACACACTGAAGATGCACTGCATGTGTTATAACACACACTCAAGATCCCCTGCATGTGTTATAACACACACTCAAGATCCACTGCATGTGTTATAACACACACTCAAGATCCACTGCATGTGTTATAACACACACTCAAGATCCACTGCATGTGTTATAACACACACTCAAGATCCCCTGCATGTGTTATAACACACACTAAAGATCCCCTGCATGTGTTATAACACACACTCAAGATCCCCTGCATGTGTTATAACACACACTCAAGATCCCCTGCATGTGTTATAACACACACTCAAGATCCACTGCATGTGTTATAACACACACTCGAGATCCACTGCATGTGTTATAACACACACTCAAGATCAACTGCATGTGTTATAACACACACTGAAGATCCACTGCATGTGTTATAACACACACTCAAGATCCACTGCATGTGTTATAACACTCTCAAGATCCACTGCATGTGTTATAACACACACTCAAGATCCACTGCATGTGTTATAACACACACTCAAGATCCACTGCATGTGTTATAACACACTCAAGATCCACTGCATGTGTTATAACACACACTCAAGATCCCCTGCATGTGTTATAACACACACTCAAGATCCACTGCATGTGTTATAACACACACTCAAGATCCCCTGCATGTGTTATAACACACACTCAAGATCCACTGCATGTGTTATAACACACACTCAAGATCCCCTGCATGTGTTATAACACACACTCAAGATCCCCTGCATGTGTTATAACACACACTCAAGATCCCCTGCATATGTTATAACACACACTCAAGATCCACTGCATGTGTTATAACACACACTCAAGATCCACCGCATGTGTTATAACACACACTCAAGATCCACTGCATGTGTTATAACACACACTCAAGATCAACTGCATGTGTTATAACACACACTGAAGATCCCCTGCATGTGTTATAACACACACTCAAGATCCACTGCATGTGTTATAACACACACTCAAGATCCACTGCATGTGTTATAACACACACTCAAGATCCACTGCATGTGTTATAACACACACTGAAGATGCACTGCATGTGTTATAACACACACTCAAGATCCCCTGCATGTGTTATAACACACACTCAAGATCCACTGCATGTGTTATAACACACACTCAAGATCCACTGCATGTGTTATAACACACACTCAAGATCCACTGCATGTGTTATAACACACACTCAAGATCCACTGCATGTGTTATAACACACACTAAAGATCCTCTGCATGTGTTATAACACACACTCAAGATCCCCTGCATGTGTTATAACACACACTCAAGATCCCCTGCATGTGTTATAACACACACTCAAGATCCACTGCATGTGTTATAACACACACTCGAGATCCACTGCATGTGTTATAACACACACTCAAGATCAACTGCATGTGTTATAACACACACTGAAGATCCACTGCATGTGTTATAACACACACTCAAGATCCACTGCATGTGTTATAACACACTCAAGATCCACTGCATGTGTTATAACACACACTCAAGATCCACTGCATGTGTTATAACACACACTCAAGATCCACTGCATGTGTTATAACACACTCAAGATCCACTGCATGTGTTATAACACACACTCAAGATCCCCTGCATGTGTTATAACACACACTCAAGATCCACTGCATGTGTTATAACACACACTCAAGATCCACTGCATGTGTTATAACACACACTCATGATCCCCTGCATGTGTTATAACACACACTCAAGATCCCCTGCATGTGTTATAACACACACTCAAGATCACCTGCATGTGTTATAACACACACTCAAGATCCACTGCATGTGTTATAACACACACTCAAGATCCACTGCATGTGTTATAACACACACTCAAGATCCACTGCATGTGTTATAACACACACTCAAGATCCACTGCATGTGTTATAACACACACTCAAGATCCACTGCATGTGTTATAACACACACTCAAGATCCCCTGCATGTGTTATAACACACACTCCAGATCCACTGCATGTGTTATAACACACACTCAAGATCCACTGCATGTGTTATAACACACACTCAAGATCCACTGCATGTGTTATAACACACATTCAAGATCCACTGCATGTGTTATAACACACACTCAAGATCCACTGCATGTGTTATAACACACACTCAAGATCCACTGCATGTGTTATAACACACACTCAAGATCCACTGCATGTCTTATAACACACACTCAAGATCCCCTGCATGTGTTATAACACACACTCAAGATCCACTGCATGTGTTATAACACACACTCAAGATCCCCTGCATGTGTTATAACACACACTCAAGATCCCCTACATGTGTTATAACACACACTCAAGATCCCCTGCATATGTTATAACACACACTCAAGATCCACTGCATGTGTTATAACACACACTCAAGATCCACCGCATGTGTTATAACACACACTCAAGATCCACTGCATGTGTTATAACACACACTCAAGATCAACTGCATGTGTTATAACACACACTGAAGATCCACTGCATGTGTTATAACACACACTCAAGATCCACTGCATGTGTTATAACACACTCAAGATCCACTGCATGTGTTATAACACACACTCAAGATCCACTGCATGTGTTATAACACACACTCAAGATCCACTGCATGTGTTGTAACACACACAAGATCCACTGCATGTGTTGTAACACACACTCAAGATCCACTGCATGTGTTATAACACACACTCAAGATCCACTGCATGTGTTATAACACACACTCAAGATCCACTGCATGTGTTATCCCCAGCCTGTCATCTTATTCACAAACAACGTGATACAGTTATAAAATCAGTTAAAAGGAGTAACTGTTGAAAGAGTCTTGAACAGTTGAAATATGATTGTTTTGCATGAGTCTCGGGCAGTTGGTGATTGTTGTCTGATCTCGAGGCGCACTCTCCTACGGTTTTTTATCTTATTTTCATAGCTTTTCTATGGTAACCTAATCTAACCCTAATCAACCTAGCCTAACCTAACCTAACCAAACTTAACCTAACCTAACCTAATTTAACCTAACCTAACCTAACCTATCGTAACTTAATCAAATCTAACCTAACCTAACCTAACCTAATCTAATCTAATCTAATCTAATCTAACCTAACCTAACATAACCTAACCTAACCTAACCTAACCAAACCTAACCAAACCTAACCTAACCTAACCTAACCCGTCCTAACCCATCCCAACCTAACCTAATTTATTTAATAATAGGCTGGAAGCCCTGTTTGAAAGTGTGATGTAGTTGTTAGAGGGATGAGTTGTAAGCTCACACTTCAAATTAATTGTTCCGCTAATTTGAGCTCACTCACAAGCTCATTCCACTCGAGTTAGCAACGCTCAAGATCATTCCCTTGATTAAGCTCACGATCAGTACGATCCCATGCGCTTGCATATTTTAAATCCTACCTTTCTAATAGGTATCAGTATGTCACCATTAAAGTCACAGCCTCATCAATACGGCCACTTGATACTGGAGTTCCGCAGGGAAGTGTCCTTGGACCCCTACTCTTCCTCATTTACATCAATGATCTTCCAAACATATCCCAACACCTGAAACCCTATTCTCTTTGCTGACGACTCGACTTATGTCATCTCCCACCCTAATCTTGCCACCCTCAACACCATTGTTAACGAGGAGCTGCTCAAAATATCTACTTGGATGACAGCCAATAAACTTACACTTAACACTGGCAAAACATACTATATTATGTTTGGGAGCAGAGCAGGTGCTCCGCAACTTAACATTAAGATCGACAACACTCTAATTGCCAGACATAATGAGGGCAAATTCCTTGGCCTATACCTCGACAACAACCTAAATTTCAGCACCCATATCCAACACATAACGAAAAAAGTATCCAAAACGGTGGGGATCCTCTCCAAGATACGATACTACGTGCCGCAAACTGCCCTTCTCACACTATACCATTCACTTATATATCCATACCTCACCTATGCTATCTGTGCTTGGGGTTCAACTGCAGCAACACACCTAAAGCCAATAATAACCCAACAAAAAGCCGCAGTAAGAATCATCACTAAATCCCATCCCTGGCAATCCCCCCCCCCCTACTCTTCATAGATCTAAACTTACTCCCTGTTCAGAACATCCACACTTACTACTGTGCAATCTATATCTACAAGACCTTAAATTCCAATATTAACCTTGACCTAAAACGCTTTCTTGATAGTTGTGACAGGATCCACAGGCATAACACCAGACACAAACATCTCTATGACATTCCCCGTGTTCGACTGAACCTTTACAAAAATTCAATGTATTTTAAAGGACCTAAAATCTGAAACACCCTACCTGAAAACTCTAGAACTGCAGACACATTCATTACTTTCAAAACTACAGTTAGAAAACATCTTATCTCCCTGATCCACCCCGACAACTAACTACATGATAACCACCTGGTGGTTCACAATTACACTCACTCACCCACTGACTATAAACCCAGAAATACTAATCTTAATCTTAAAATAATAAATCCTAACTAGTCATAAGTTTGCCAATGATACTCCAATATAGACACTTTGTATTGTGCCAAAACAAAAGCATTCACATTGCTAAACTCACAAATTATGATGTAGCCACCTAGCCTTAATACCATAATCTGTAAGGATTTAATGTTAAGAATTAATCTAAGTCTGCCCGAAATGCCTAGCCATGCTAGGTGTCCTAGTGGCCCCCTCTGTAATTAGTATTTTATAACATGTAAACCACACAATATCCAAAACCTGTAAAGCCCACATTGTAACCCTTATAGAGAATAAACTTGAATGTGATTCCGCTTGTGTTAACTCACGTTCAGTATAACCCTGCTTGTGTTAACTCACACTCAGTATAACCCTGCTTGTGTTAACTCACACTCAGTATAACCCTGCTTGAATTAACTAACACTCAGTATAACCTTGCTTGTGTTAACTGACACTCAGTATAACCCTGCTTGTGTTAACTCAAGTTCAGTATAACCCTACTTGTGTTAACTCATACTCAGTATAACCCTGCTTGTGTTAACTCACGTTCAGTATAACCCTACTTGTGTTAACTCATGCTCAGTATAACCCTGCTTGTGTTAACTAACACTCAGAGTAAGATAACACAGCCAGTGTTATCTTACTCTCTGTCTAATCATCACAACCATCACTCTCAGCCCTTCAAAAGTTTAATCAGGATTTTTTTTTTGGGGAGTTTCAAGGCTTACCTTTTTTGCAATTATTTGAAATCTGTATTTTAATAGTGGCTGTCGGATATTTTCTGAGTTGCATTTGCAGTTGCATTACTGAAGGTTAATATGTTCCACTGTTTTATGTTTTATGTAATAAATTTATCACCCATATTTGTTTTACTTCTCTTGGCTTTTATATTTACTCAGTCATTTTGTGTTGTTGAATAGTTTTGTTTTTCAAATATTAAACCAATTAGTGAATTATGGAATACAAATGATTGTTATGCTTTGTTTAAACTATATTACCTGTTCTGATATTAATTTTCCATGAAACCCAGATTCTGATGAGTTTTGCTTCATAGGAAGTTCACCTCTACTGCATGTTCTCCCGCACATGGAATCTCCATCGATAAGTCATACTGGGTTTTATTCAGTGGTTGGTACTCGAGTTGTTTACGGGAAAGAGAGGAACCACATGCTCAGTAATGTGCCAATGAATTACTTTGAATTTACATTTGATCAACTGCCAAACGTGAAATTTGTCATTTTATAGTCATATGTGAAAAATAGTCTACTCGTTGATCAAAATAAGTGTCATATAGATTCTGTTATGTCAGTCCCGATTTGCATACATCATACACCAGGCCTGAAACTGTTATATCTTTGGCATACATCATTTGTACAGCTTCATACATCATTATTACTGTCAGTCAACAAATCCGATATTACTGTCGTATCACGTATTGATCATGTTAAGTGTTATGCAACCAGCACGCTCTGACACTAGTATAAGTAGAGAGAACCAAGAAAAAAAGGAGAGAATAAACGAGTGACTGAGTCAGATATAGTTTAATATGTTGTCAAACCTTCATGTGTGACCCTTTCAATTTTACTTATTACGGAATTTAATTAGGAGTTTGCTGATATTCCACGTTTAACTTAAGATATGAAACATTGTTATAGTAAAAGTCGCAAAAAACTGCTAATCATCAGAATAGGTTCTATCTATAAGTTGGCTCTTTCTCTCTCGGAATATTGTTAGCACTGTCCTCTTCCTTATATATGAAAATGATCTCCTAGGAAGGTCCACTCTTTTAAATTGATGTATGCAAACAATTCAAGATTTTTGACAACACAGACGAAGACATTAAAACCCTGCAAGATAATTTAGAACAAGATAATTTAGAACAAGCTAATGGAATTCTTCAATAGTATATCTTTTAGTTCAACCTCGACATGCTCTACAAGACGAGTCTAAGAGATAAGGAGGAAGAGGAACCGGAAACATTGTGCCAGCTGGTTGGAAAATAACATCAGATGTTCGACAAGGTGAAGCTACGGAGGCTAGACATCGCCACGAACCAATTCCCTGAAACACAAAGAATTATAATTTTGTTACATGCATGCGCAAGGCTGGCTATTGAAAGAATAGCGTTCAGAAATCTTAGGAAGGTAACAGAAGAATTCTGGTCGCCACATATTTAAGGCAAATTATAGAGTACACAGCGCGAGGTCTGAACCCACATTGAAGAAAACATGTCATAAAGCAATAAGACTGAGGACTGAGAGGTGCTAGTAAAAACGACTGGATAAAAGCGCTAGTTCTCGTTATTTCACAATCCTATGGAGTTATTACGAACTTGTCTGGAAGCGGTTGGGAGGGGGCGAACACTGACGTTATTTCTTGCTTTAAAAGGTTTGATAAATCGACAGAGCATAGTATCCGGTCAAGGTCAGGATGTGAAGATGGCCTATTGCAATAAGAATGTTGGAATGAGGGCCTGGAATGACCTTTTGAGGAAAAGCATGGAAACGAGTAAGCAACAAAATAGCAAGAAAGATGTCTGTGCAGAATTTACTGATCTGTTTATAATGAAAATGTGGACAGGCTCACAAGAACTGACGAAACAGAGTTCGTGGAACTCTGTTCCGTCATTTAAACAAGAAGCACAGGAATACTGGCGTAAACAATGGTAACTGAGGAAGAATACAGGTACATGAGGAACTAGACGCTATAAACCAGTGGTGTTGGAGAAGATCCCGCTTTGAATACTAAGGAAACACAAATTAACTAGCGAGCCATTACAGAAGCAATACATTACGGACAGGAGAGATATCAACATTCAAAAACTGCTATAATATAAACTCTCAAAAAATAAGCAGAATTAAAAAGTGTATCACAGCAATCCTGCAGTATGTACAGGTGGCCCCACTTGACAGCACTTCGCTTTACAGAATTTCGCTAATTCGGTGGTTTTTCAATTATACACATTCTTCATTTATTCATACTTCGTACAATAAATATATTCACCACTCACTATAAGGTAAGGAGGAAAATATTTTAAGGTAAGTAATGTGTGTGCTGTATATGCATTTTTTAAGCCTAGTTCTA
>NC_091302.1:19252870-19272870 GCF_038502225.1 Cherax quadricarinatus
TAGTAAGGCACCTTGTGAGGAGATACAGAGCATCATGGGCTTCAGGATTGCTTATTCTCTCCTCCACTCTCATCACAGTCATTCACAGTCCTTGAGGACTGTGTCGACGGCCTGGTGACCCAGCGGTGCTCCCAAGAGGGTGCTGTTGGACGGAGTGGTAGTAGAGACTTCTGGGATATATATATTTTAAAACCTCTGCCGTCTCCCACCGAGGCAGGGTGTCCCAAAAAGAAAGAAAATCCCCAAAAGGAAAATACTTTCATTATCATTCAACACTTTCACCTCACTCACACATAATCGCTGTTTTTGCAGGAGGCGCCCAGAATACAACAGTTTAGAAGCATATACGTATAAACATACAAAACATATCCCTCCAAACTGCCAATATCCCAAACCCCTCCTTTAGAGTGCAGGCACTGTACTTCCCATTTCCAGGACACAAGTCCGGCTATATAAAAATAACCGGCTTCCCTGAATCCCTTCACTAAATATTACCCTGCTCACACTCTAACAGCTCGTCAGGTCCCAAATACCATTCGTTTGAATTCACTCCTATCGGACACGCACACACACACCTGCCAGAAGTCCAAACCCATCGCCCACAAAACCTCCCTTACCCCTTCCTTCCAACCTTTTCAAGGACGACCCCTTCCCCGCCTTCCTTCCCCTACAGATTTATACGCTCTCCATGTCATTCTACTTTGATTCATTCTCTCTAAATGACAAAACCACCTCAACAACCCCTCTTCAGCCCTCTGACTTGTACTTTTATTAGCTCCACACCCTAATTTCCACACTCCTAGTTTTCTGCATAATATTTACACCACACATTGCCCTTAGACAGGACATCTCCACTGCCTCCAACCGCCTCCTCGCTGCACCATTTACAACCCAAACTTTACACCCATTTAAGAGTGTTGGTACTACTATACTTTCATACATTCCCTTCTTTGCCTCCATAGATAACGTTTTTTGTCTCCACATATACCTCAACACACCACTCGCCTGTTTTCCCTCATCAGTTCTATGATTAACCTCATCCTTCATGAATCTTCTGCCGACACGTCAACTCCCAAATATCTGAAAACATTCACTTCTTCCATACTCCTCCTCCCCAATTTGACATCCAATTTTTCTTTATCTAAATCATTTGATAGCCTCATCACCTTACTCTTTTCTATGTTCACTTTCAACTTTCTACCTTTACACACACTCCCAAACTCGTCTACTAATCTTTGCAATTTTTCTTTAGAATCTCCCATAAGCACAGTATCATCAGCAAAAAGCAACTGTGTCATTTCCCATTTTGTATTTGATTCCCCATAATTTAAACCCACACCTCTCCCAAACACCCTAGCATTTACTTCTTTTACAACCCCATCTATAAATACATTAAACAACCATGGTGACATTACATATCCCTGTCTAAGACCTACTTTTCCCGGGAAGTAGTCTCCCTCTCTCCTTCACACCCTAACCTGAGCCTCACTTTCCTCATAAAAGCTCTTTACAGCATTTAGTAACTTACCACCTATTCCATATACTTGCAGCATCTGCCACATAGCTCCCCTATCCACTCTATCATATGCCTTTTCTAAATCCATAAATGCAATAAAAGCTTCCCTACCTTTATCTAAATACTGTTCACATATATGCTTCAATGTAAACACTTGATCTACACATCCCCTACCCACTCTGAAACCTCCTTGCTCATCCACAGTCCTACTTTCTGTCTTACCTCTAATTCTTTGAATTATAACCCTACTGTACACTTTTCCTGGTATTCTCAGTAAACTTTTTCCTTTATAATTTTTACAATCTCTTTTGTCCCCCTTCCCTTTATATAAAGGGACTATACATGCTCTCCGCCAATCCCTAGGTACCTTCCGCTCTTTCATACATTTATTAAACAAAAATACCAACCACTCCAACACTATATCCCCCCCTGCTTTTAAAATTTCTGTCATGATCCCATCAGTTCCAGCTGCTTACCTCCTTTCATTCTACGTAATGCCTCACGCACCTCCCCCGTACTCACATCCTGTTCATCTTCGCTCCTAAAAGATGGTATACCTCCCTGGGCAGTGCATGAAATTACCGCCTCCCTTTCTTCGCCGGCATTTAAAAGTTCCTCACAATATTCTCGCCATCTACCCAAAACCTCCATCTCCCCATCTACTAACTCCCCTACTCTGTTTTTAACTGACAAATCCATTCGTTCCCTAGGCTTTCTTAACTTGTTTAACTCACTCCAATTTTTTTTCTTATTTTCATTAAAATTTCTTGACAGTGCCTCTCCCACTCTTTCATCTGCTCTCCTTTTTCACTCTCTCACCACTCTCTTCACCTTTCTTTTACTCTCCATATACTCTACACTTCTTATAACACTTCTGCTTTGTAAAACCTTTCATAAGCTAACTTTTTCTCTTTTATCACACCCTTTACTTTATCATTCCACCAATCACTCCTCTTTCCTCCTGCACCCACCCTTCTATAACCACAAACTTCTGCCCCACATTCTAATACTGCATTTTTAAAACTATTCCAACCCTCATCAACCCCCCACTACCCATACTTGCAGCAGCCCACTTTTCTGCCAATAGTTGCTTATATCTCACCCGAACTTCCTCCTCCCTTAGTTTATACACTTTCACCTCCCTCTTACTTGTTGTTGCCATTTTCCTCCTTTCCCATCTACCTTTTACTCTAACTGTAGCTACAACTAAATAATGATCCGATATATCAGTTGCCCCTCTATAAACGTGTACATCCTGGAGCCTACCCATCAACCTTTTATCCACCAATACATAATCTAACAAACTACTTTCATTACGTGCTATATCAAACCTTGTATATTTATTTATCTTCTTCATAAAATATGTATTACTTATTACCTAACCTCTTTCTACACATAGCTCAATTAAAGGCTCCCCATTTTCATTTATCCTTCACACCCCAATTTTACCTACTATTCCCTCCACAACATTTTTAACCACTTTAGCATTGAAATCCCAAACCACAAGTGCTCTCACACTTGGTTCAAAACTCCCCACGCATTCACTCACATTTCCCAAAATCTCTCTCTCTGCTCTACACTTCTCTCTTCTCCAGGTACATATACGCTTACTATAACCCACTTTTCACATCCAACCTTTATATTGCTCCACATAATCCTTGAATTAATACATTTATAGTCCCTCTTTTCCTGCCATATCTTATCCTACAACATTATTGCTACTCCTTCTTTAGCTCCAACTCTATTTGAAACCCCTGACCTAATCCCATTTATTCCTCTCCACTGAAACTCACCCACCCCCTTCAGCTTTGTTTAGCATAAAGCCAGGACATCCAGCTTCTTCTCATTCATAACATCCACAATCATCTCTTTCTTATCATTCGCACAACATCCACTGTGACAATTTTCTTCTTTTTATTGTTTTTAGTAATTATTACAGGAAAAGGGGTTACTAGCCCATTGTTCCCGGCATTTTAGTTGACTTTTACAACACGCATGGCTTACGGAGGAAAGATTCTTATTCCACTTCCCCATGGATATAAAAGGAAAAATAATAAGAACAAGAACTGTTAATATAAAATCGAAAAAAACTCAGATGAGTTTGTATAAATAAACATGTACATGTATGTGTAGTGTGACCTAAGTGTAAGTAGAAATAGCAAGACGTACCTGTAATCTTGCATGTTTATGAGACACAAAAGACACCAGCAATCCTACCATCATGTAAAACAATTACAGGCTTTCGTTTTACACTCATTTGGCAGGACGGTAGTATCTCCCTGGGTGGTTGCTGTCTACCAACCTATTTATATATATATATATATACATATATATATATATATATATATATATATATATATATATATATATATATATATATATATATATATATACATTCTTCCTTGAAGCCTTTTTATCCACTTCTCCGAGGCTATGGGTCCAATAATTTACACCAGAGGTGGACCCCATCCTATATATATGTATATATATATATATATATATATATATATATATATATATATATATATATATATATATATATATATATATATATATATATATATATATATATATATATATATATATATATATATATGTATATATATATATATATATATATATATATATATATATATATATATATATATATATATATATATATATATATATATATATATATATATATATATATGTGTGTGTGTGTATGTGTGTGTGTGTGTGTGTGTGTGAGTGTGTGTGTGTGTGTGTGTGTCGTGCAGAATAGGTAAAATTGGCCAATTGGCAAGAACTCATATTAAATTAAGTCCTTTCTAAAATTTTCTCTTATACTTTGAAAGATATTTTTTTTCATTATGTTAATGTAAAAATTTATAATTTTGTATCAAAAGAACATATGAAACTTACCTAACCTTATTATAACAAACGTAATTTAATTTAGCCTTATCCAACTAATATGTTTTTGATAAGTTTTCAATAATTTAATAATAAACAAACACAATGAAATATATGTTATTCGTTAGGTTCAGAATGATTTTTGGTAAATTACTGCAGACACAAATTTTAGCTTCTTTTATTCTGCACGAAGAGCGTTGCTATTTAAGCCAAACTCGCTAGTTTACCTATTCGGCACAATGTACTGCCTCGTCGTGAGCGAGAACACATGACGCCTTAACCCACAGAACCACACAATCCTGTATATACATGGATGCATATATTTGCATTTTTATATTAGTTACATTTTTGTTCAAGGTGTTTAAACCACTAGATTCTCAACATATTGCAAACTGTAAACATTTTCTCAGCACTTAACTTCTTGGAGAGAATATTTACCCTAGTAGTGCAACACTGAGTGAATCCTGGAAGATAAAGATGTTTTCTAAAGTAAGAAATATGCAAGAGGAATATTTCTTATTGTATATACAACGAGGGAGAGAGTAAGTGAAGTGTGTACACAGAAGTGAAGTGTGTACACTGGTATATTGATATATTAGACACTTTTGCAACATTTGGATATATTTACTTTAGAATAAAGATACCCAAATGTTGCAAAAGTGTCTCGTCTATCAGTTCAGTAGATATATACAGTAATTGTTTATATATCAGTATTCACACACCAAAATAAGCGTATTTTGAAAAGTATATACTTCTAAAGAGGTGCCTCTCCCAGTATACATAAAGTGAGAGTTGTACCTTATACTCTACGTACAGACGGAGATGTGTCTCTCTGGCTACATACTGTCAACTATTCTTTGTGTGTGTGTAATAGATGTGAGGTATACATAGTTGTGAATGTGATGTATGTATGGATGTTGGTGTGAAGTATGCTGTGTGTATAGGTATAGATGTGGAGTTTGTGTGTGGGTGTGGATGTGTGGATTTTGAGGGTGAAGATGTGACGTTGTTGATGTTAAGAATATGAAGTATATGAGGATGCTGATGTGAAGTATACGAGGGTGTCAATGTGAAGTATGTGAGGATGTTGATATGAAATATACGAGGGTGTTGATGTGAGGTATTAGAGGGTGTAGGTCCGAGGTTTGTTGAAATATAGATGTGATATATGTGCAGTGTAGATCTGAGTCATGTTGACTGTACATGAGAGATATGAGGAGAGTTGACGTGAGAGGTACGGTTTGTAAGAGAATTTAACAGTAGTGTGTTGGGGGAAAGGCACGGGACTGAAAGATAACGAATGTAATAAAAAGTGGGAGTTGTCACAAATGCTTTTTTGCAGATGTCACGGTTTCTTTTGGGACACTCTGGAGAGAGGTTGCAGAAATATATAGACGAATTAGGGAGGGTAGGTAAAAGAATGAAGTTAATAACGATCGTAGTAAAGAGCAAGATGATGAGAGTAACACATTAATGAAAGAATTAAAATCAGATTGGAACTAGGAGGACGTAAATATGTTCATATATTTGGGATTGGATTTGTCTACACATGGATCAATGTAAGGTGGGGTGTATCATAGGATTGACCAGGGAAAGGGGGGAAAAGATGGGTGGTGCATTGAGGCATATGTGAAAGAAAAGGGCTTTATTCATCAAAGCAAAGAGGGAATATGTCAGGGAATAGTGATATGAACACTGTTATATGGGCGTGAAGAATGAGTTTTAAACGTTAGAGGGAGGAGGAGGTTTGAGGCAGTGGAGATGTGTTTGAGGACAGTGTGTGAGGTGCGAATATTTTACAGAAATTCGTAGCTTTCGAGAACAGAAAAAGGTGTGGGGTAACCAAAACCATTATTGAGAGGGCTTAGGAGTTGTTGAGGTGGTCTGATATTAAGAAAGGTTGGAGCAAAATAGGTTTACTAAGGAGGGCGTAAAATCTAAGATGGAAGAAAGAAGAGGTAGAGGTCGTATTAGGAAGGGATGGAGCAGTGAGTAAAGGAAGTTTTGAGTGCTAAGCGCTAGGACATTCAGCAGGCCTGTGAGAATATGTTAGACAGGAGCGAGTAGAGGCAAATGGGTTTTTAGATTTGGGATGCTGTTGGAGTGCGAAGAAAGCAACATTTATGATGGGATTCAGGGAAACCTGTTACCATGACTTAAATCCTGGAGGAAGAGAGTACATTGCTAGCACTGTGAAGGAGAGGCGTAGATGTGACACTTGAGAGGGTTATTGTGATGTCAGCATGATTGTAGCATGACAGTGATATGGTGGAAGCGTTTCCTATTGTTTCTGGCCACTCTGACTGGATGGGACACAGTCACTGTGCTAAAAAATTTTTTTTATTTCCTCTGAGAGTTTCTCCATGCTTCTTTTCCTTCCGCCGCTCGACCCCAGGCATTGTCGCAACACATCCAGCAGAAGCGATGCGGAACTCCAGCTCTGGGGTTTTTCCTCACAATTAAAAAGAGGAGAAGGGAATGGAAGCATATATGGAAAGGTAGAAGTAATATATATATATATATATATATATATATATATATATATATATATATATATATATATATATATATATATATATATATATATATATATATATATATATATATATATATATATATATATATATATATATATATATATATATATATATATATATATACCAGTGTGGGTAGATTGGTAAAGCACTGCGTACCTTGTCCTAAGGTTCGTAGGTTCGAGTCTCCTTCAGCCAGAGATCAGTGTTTGTGTATATTTCGCATGCTCTCGCGAATTCCTTGCATATATATATATATATATATATATATATATATATATATATATATATATATATATATTCAAACACTGATCTCTGGCTGAAGGAGACTCGAACCTACGAACCTTGGAACAAGGTACGCGGTGCTTTACCAACCTAGCTACACTGGTCCAATACCTTGGCGTCTAGCGTGAGCTAGACGTTGATCCAAGGCAGCCAGCTTTCAATCAGGAGGCTTGCATCTTTTCATCTCATCCTTGGATCAACGTCTAGCTCACGCTAGACGCCAAGGTATTGGACCAGTGTAGCTTGGTAAAGCACTGCGTACCTTGTTCCAAGGTTCGTAGGTTCGAGTCTCCTTCAGCCAGAGATCAGTGTTTGTGAATATTTCGCCTGTTCTTGCGAATTCCTAGCATTGTTAAAATCTCTAGTAAGGCTGATGCATGCAGGGGATGAGATGAAAAGCTGTAAGCCTCCTGCTTGAAAGCTGGCTGCCTTGGATCAACGTCAAGCTCACGCTAGACGCCAAGGTATTGGACCAGTGTAGCTAGGTTGATAAAGCGCTGCGTACCTTGTTCCAAGAAGCCTTGAAAAACGAATGGATTTGTCAGTTAAAAACAGAGTAGGGGAAATGGTAGATGGGGAGATGGGGATTTTGGATACATGGCGTGAATATTTTGAAGAACTTTTAAATGTCGACGAAGAAATGGAAGCGGCAGTTTCATGCACTGGACAAAGAGGTACACCATCTTTTAGGGGTGAAGAAGAACAGATGTGAGTGTGGGAGAGGTGCGTGAGGCATTATATAGAAGGAAAGGGGATAAAGCAGCTGGAACTGACGGGATCATGACAGAAATGTTCAAAGCAGGGGGATATATAGTGTTGGAGTGGTTGGCATTTTTGTTTAATAATTGTATGAAAAAAGGGAAGGTACCTAGCGATTGGCAGAGCCCATATATAGTCCCTTTATATAAAGGGAAGGGGGACAAAAGAGACTGTAAAAATTATAAAGGAATAAGTTTACTGAGTATACCAGGAAAAGCGTACGGTAGGGTTATAATTGAAAAAATTAGAGGTAAGACAGAATGTAGGATTGCTGATGAGCAAGGAGGTATCAGAGTGGGTAGGGGATGTGTAGATCAGGTGTTTACATTGAGGCATGTATGTGAACAGTATTTAGATAAAGGTAGGGAAGTTTTTATTGGATTTATGGATTTAGAAAAGGTAAATGATAGAGTGGATAGGGGAGCAATGTGGCAGATGTTGCAAGTATATGGAATAGGTGGTAAGTTACTGTAAAGAGTTTTTATTAGGATAGTGAGGCTCAGGTTAGGGTGTGTAGAAGAGAGGGAGACTACTTTCCAGTAAAAGTAGGTCTTAGACAGGGATGTGTAATGTCACCATGGTTGTTTAATATATTTATAGATGGGGTTGTAAAAGAAGTAAATGCTAGGGTGTTTGGGAGAGGGGTGGGATTAAATTATGGGGAATGATATACAAAATGGGAATTGACACAGTTGCTTTTTGCTGATGATACTGTGCTTATGGGAGATTCTAAAGAAAAATTGCAAAGGTTAGTGGATGAGTTTGGGAGTGTATGTAAAGGTAGAAAGTTGAAAGTGAGCATAGAAATGAGTAAGGTGATGAGGGTATCAAATGATTTAGATAAAGAAAAATTGGATATCAAATTGGGGAGGAGAAGTATGGAAGAAGTGAATTTTTTTCAGATACTTGGGAGTTGACGTGTCGGCTGATGGATTCATGAAGGATGAGGTTAATCATAGAACTGATGAGGGAAAAAAGGTGAGTGGTGCGTTGAGGTGAATTGTAAAGGACCTGCCTAGTATGGGCCAACAGGCCTGCTGCAGTATTCCTCATTTCTTATGTTCTTATGTAGAGGGAAAGAACGTTATCTATGGAGGCAAAGAAGGGAATGTATGAAAGTATAATAGTACCAACACTCTTATATGGGTGTGAAGCTTTGGTTGTGAATGCAGCAGTGAGGAGACGGTTGGAGGCAGTGGAGATGTCCTGTCTAAGGATATCTCCACTGCGAAGGTGTGGAGTTAATAAAAGTATTAATCAGAGGGCTGAAGAGGAGATGTTGAGGTGGTTTGGTCATTTAGAGAGAACAGATCAAAGTAGAATGACATGGAGAGTGTATAAATCCTAATTTTCAAACTACGAATTCTCTGCATTATATTCAGACCACACATTGCCCTCAGACAAGACGTCTCCACTGCGTCCAGCCTTCTCCTCGTTGAAACATTCACAACCCGTGCTTCACACCCATATAAGAGCATTGGTATAACTATACTCCCATACATTCCCCTCTTTGCTTCCACAGACAAAGTTCTTTGTCTCCACAGACTCCTTAGCGCACCACTCACCCTTTTCCCCTCATCTGTTCTATGATTCATCTCACCCTTCGTAGACCCATCTGCTGACACGTCCACTCCCAAATATATGATACATTCACCTCCTCCATACTCTCTCCCTCCAATCCGATACCCAATCTCTCGTCACATAATTTTTTTGCTATCCTCATCACCTTACTCTTTTCTATATTCACTTTTAATTTTCTACTTTTACATACCCTTGTATCACTTGTATCGTCATTCCACCAATCGCTTTTCATCCATCCAGCACCCACATTCCTGTAACCACAAACTCCTGCTGAACACTAACACTACATTCTTAAGCCTACCCCATACATCTTCGACCCCACCGCTTATACTCTCACTAGCCCGTCTATCTTCCGTCAGTTGTTTATGCCTTACCCTGAAGATTGAGACACTTATGCAAAATATAAGAATCTTTACTGAGGAAACGTTTCGCCTCACAGTGGTTTCATTAGTTCAATACAAAGCAGAAAGGTGTAAGGAGAAGAAGAGTTTGAGGTAATCAGTCCCTCAGCCTGGAGTCGATGTGTTCAGTCCATTAATCTTGTAGAATGTACAACGTAGACTTTATCAGTCAAAGCTTCATATTGGACTGATGAAGTCACTGTGTGGCGAAACGTTTCCTCAATAAAGATTCCCATATGTTGCATAAGTGTCTCAATCTTCAACTTGTCGGTTTTGAAAACCATTCATCATATCTTACCCTAACTGCCTCCTCTTTTAGTTTGCACACCTTCATCTCTCTCTTACTTCCTGCTTCTATTTTCCATGTATCCCTCAAACCATTTACTGGGTGCTTGATTCTTGAAATTTTGCGTAGTCCCATGGGTTAGAGCATCATGTGATTTTGGCTTACCATAAGGCGGGTCAACGATGGTTCCACTATCTTAAATGCTCCACCAACCATCAAGGCATGGCACAACTTGCTACTTTTTGGCAATGTCTGCTTAGCTGTGCCGGAAAGAAGGGGAAAGAGGCTAGCTTCAATGATAATTAAATCCTTAAGAGATTTTCCTAGAGTTGATAACCTCATTCACCTTCCCCGTCAACACAAAAAAGGGAGAGGCAGAACCCCCACTCACTCTACTGACAGTGAAAAAGTCAGAGTCCAGGTGAGCAAGAAAATTGAAGAGGGCAACACAGTGGGGGCAATCAGAATTATTACCAGTGAAGATACAGTTGCTCCCAGGGATGCTGACACGGCTGAAGCACTTAGAGGAAAGCACCCTCCCAGGGAAACCAGTGGCACCAACAGTTCCAACACCTCTGTCCCCACTATGGAACCATTGATTGTGGAAGACTCAGACATTTACAAAGCAATAATGTCGTTCCCATCTGGCTCTGCTGGGGGTTACACTGGAATAAGGCCACAGCATTTAAAGGAAATGGTTAATCCAGTTATTGGGGAAATTGCAGAGACACTGCTTTCAGAGATCACAAGGTTCGTCAACAATTCCTTGGCTGGTCTGATTCCTGATGAAATTAGACCTTTCTTTTTTGGTGCAACACTTTGTGCACTTAAAAAGAAGGATGGAGGAATTCGGCCAATTGCAGTAGGCAACACGTTACGCCGCCTCGTATCCAAAGCTGCTGTCCGAAGTATTCGTGCACAGGCAGCCATGATGCTTCAACCAAACCAGCTTGGCTTTGGGGTCTCTCAAGGAAGTGAAGCAGCGGTTCATGCAACAAGGGCATATATCAACAACCTGCCTGAGGACAATGCAGTGGTAAAATTAGATTTCAAGAATGCGTTCAATCTCCTGAAAAGAGACGTGGTATTAGCAGCAGTACAAGAACATTTCCCTGGTCTCTTCCCTTTTGTTTCAGCTGGGTATAGCAAGGAATCAATGCTTCTCTTTGGAGAGCATGAAATCACATCATCGGAGGGTGTCCAACAAGGAGATCCTCTTGCACCATTTCTCTTCTGTATTGCAGTTAGGGAAATCACAGTCAGACTGACCAGCGAGCTAAACATCTGGTTCCTAGATGATGGCACACTAGCAGGTACAAAGGAGTCCCTCCTACAGCACCTTACACAGGTAATGACACGGGGACAGGAAATGGGTCTCATCCTGAATCCATCCAAATGTGAAATCATCTCAGTCAGTCAAGAAGTGATAAATGCAGTGAGATCAAAACTACCAGGAGCAGCAGTCATTGCCCCCACAAATAGTGTCTTGCTAGGAGCACCTCTGGGAAGCAATGCCATTGACACAATTCTCAGGAAGAAATTGGAAGAGTTAAGGAGAATGGAACAACGAATAGGCAATCTGGACACTTACGATGCCTTGTACCTTCTCACAAAGTGCTTGAGTCTGCCCAGGTTGACATATTTCCTAAGATGTGCACCTTCATATGATAACCCTATACTGCACGAATATGACAGTATTCTGAGGCAGATTTTTACGAAAGTACTTAACCTTACTCTAGAAGACGGGCAGTGGAACCAAGCTACACTTCCAGTCAGACTAGGAGGCATTGGTGTCCGCAAGTCATCACAGATTGCGTTACCTGCTTTTCTGTCCTCGTGTATTGCATCCAGAGAGCTTGTAGCAGCGATTCTCCCTGAACATCTTAGGGACAAGATTGGAGCCCAGGACCAAAAATTCATTGACGGAGCAATGATCTGGGATAATCTAACGGGCTCAGAAACCAGACCTGCTCCCCCCAACAACTACAAACAATCGCACTGGGATGGTCCAATAGTGGAAAATATAGCCTCAACGATGCTTCAGAGTGTGTCAGGGAAGGATAGAGCCCGCCTGCTGGCAGTGAGAGCCCCTCATGCTGGGGACTTTCTGTTGGCTGTTCCCAACTCCAGCCTTGGCACACGCCTCGACCCACAGACCATCCGCATCGGTGTTGCCCTTCGACTTGCCGCCCCTATTCTCGCCGAACACAGGTGTATTTGTGGCAGTGAAGCAGCAGACCGATTCGGGTACCATGGTCTTGTGTGCCGTAAATCCGAGGGAAAGATTGCAAGACATGAGGAGGTTAATAACATTATCAGGAGGAGCCTCACAACAGCTGGATGCCCAGCAGTAAGGGAGCCACCCCAACTATGCAGATCTGATGGCAGCCAGAAGCGTCCAGATGGTATCACCCTTCAAGCCTGGACAGATGGGAAGCAGGTGGTGTGGGACTATACATGTGCATCTACCTTGGCTGATACCTATCTCCAATACACCAGGGAGGAAGGAGGGGCAGCTGCCAGCTTTAGGGAGTCCCAAAAGTCTAGAAAATATGGAGAACTTGCCCATCATTATATGTTTGTTCCCATAGGCTCAGAGACCCTTGGCTCATGGGGAAAGAGTGCATCTAATTTCCTTAAGGAGCTGGGAAAAAGACTCATCAGGGTAACTAGGGATCCCAGGGCAGCTAGTTTTCTGTTCCGGCGGCTCAGCGCGGCTGTTCAAAGGGGTATATATATATATATATATATATATATATATATATATATATATATATATATATATATATATATATATATATATATATATATATATATATATATATATATGCAATAAGATCACAGTAAACAGGTGATTTCAAAATATGCAAAACAACCACTCTGAAAGAATAGAGAAATTCCAAGCGCTTTCGTGACTACTCACATTATCAAGGAACTATGAAAGTGAAGCATCCAAGGAAGCTATATAAGGGGTCGGCCAGCACCTCACTATCAGATCCCACAACGGTTAAACACGTGACGCGCGGCGAGCCAACTTGGACAGGTCCTTTGCAAAACTCACCCCCAAGCTATTTATTTGTCCAGTGTATTATTAAATTCTACCCAAATTCTATTAATTATAAATGGATCTAATTTATATAAACCAAAGGAAATATTCATATTATTGTCAAAACTGCTTTTTATGAAACAAGATTCAATTATATTCCTGTCGACCATGGACTTGCTTGATACTACTTTCTCAACTTTTTGAAAATCAATTGGATGGTTAAAATCTCTTACATGAATAAATAGAGCATTGGAATCTTGTCCAGTTCTAATGCTATATTTATGTTGTTTTAATCTTAGTTCGAGATTTTTACCAGTTTGACCGTAATAAACTTTATCGCAAATTTTACAAGGAATCTTATAGACACATCCATCAGCATTTTGGGGGGAATTCTTAATCAAAAGTTTTTTTACTGTATCAAGATTTTTGAATACAACTTTAATATTAAAAGTCTTAAGAAGAGAAGGCATATCAACCAAGTTTTCATGGTAAGGGAGAACCAACATATTTTTAGTTGAATAAGGCTGGTTGCCCTTTTTTGGATTATAAAAAGTGTTCCTAGCAACTTTAAAAGATTTATCAATTACATTTCTTGGGTATTTTAAATCATTACCTATTTCATAAATTTTGGATATTTCCTCATCTATGAACTCAGGACTACAAATTCGTAAAGCTCTCAAAAACATTGATGAGAAAACAGACAGTTTGACTCTATCTTGATGCGAGGAATAATAGTGGACATAGGAACAGTTATTTGTAGGTTTTCTGTAAATTTTAAATTTGAATTCATTATTACCCTTAATAATTAAAACATCTAGAAAAGGCAATGAGTTATTTTCTTCAAACTCAACAGTAAAGTTTATAGAATGGGCTAAGCTATTTAATTTTCCAAGAAAATGGTGTATATCTACATTTTTGGGCATAAGACACAAAATATCATCAACATATCTGAACCATTTAGCTCTATTAGGGAGGATTGTGTTAAGCAACCTTGTTTCAAAAAATTCCATGTATAGGTTACTAAGAACAGGTGAAAGAGGATTTCCCATTGCCATACCAAACTTCTGAGTGTAAAACTTATCATTAAATACAAATTTTGCATCAACAATGCAAAGTTTAATAAGTTTAATGATAGTAGGAACTGGCAATGGTAAATCATAGTTAACGAGTTCTTCAGATAAGAAACTTAATAAATCATCAACAGGAACTTTCGTAAACAAGGAAGTAACATCAAAACTAACCATGTTAAAATCATTTAAGTCAGTCAAGGAGCTTAATTTATCAACCAAGTCTATGTTGTTTTTAACATTAAAGTTAGAAATTTTGCCAACAATAGGGCTCAAAATATCAACAAGCCATTTGGATAATTTATATGAAACTGACCCTATGGAGCTAATAATTGGTCTGACTGGATTCCCTGGTTTGTGTGTTTTTATTAGTCCATACATGTAAGGTAAAGATGGATTAGTGGAAGTAAATTGTTTGACTAATTCATCTTTGCCTTTCAGTAGAAGTTTTATTGTTTTATTGAAATTGCTGTTAACGGTTTCTAGGGGATTTTTCCTAAGTTTAGAATAGGTTTCAGTATCATCTAAGAGATTATTCATTTTTTCTTGGTAATCATTTTCTTTCATAATTACTATTGCATTTATTTTGTCTGCTTTAGTAAGGCGCAAATTTTTATTGTTATTAAGTGTATCATAAGACTTAAAGAATCTTTGAGGGCAATTGGGAATGTTTGGTTTTAACATAGAGCTGTATACCATTCCTTTACTAATATTAATTTCATCAGAGGATAAATCAGAAAATTTTTCAAAGTTACAAAAGGCTTTTGCAATTTCAACATTATTAAGTTTTTTTGAAGTTGCAAAACTTAGGCCAAAACCTAGAGCAGCAGTTGTATGTTTGTCTAAAATTTCATCTGATAAGTTAATTACAAAATTGTTATTAGCATGCTTTGTCCAATCACTATTTTCAATTAAAATGTCTAATTTTCTTTGTAGTTTGCTCTTGAGTTCATTACAAATTCTTCTGAGTTTATTATAGCAATGATCCAACATACTGTGTTTCCATTCTGATGGAATGGCCTGATTAAAAGAGTATTTTTTGTTTCTCAATATTTTGAATGCTTCCTTCTCCTGTATTTTAGTTATTTCAATATGTTTCTGAAGAATAATTCTCATAAAATCATCAAAAGGACGATCTCTCATGTCAAGGAGTCTATTGGGTAAAAGAGACTTGGGCAGAACTTGTTCATTTAAACAATTTTTTAAAAAATTAAGTCGAATTTTTAACTTGTGGGACTTGATCAGTGCAGAAGAAAACTGTGAAACAAAAGATATATGATTAGGAAAGCTTATCGAGAACATTCTGAAGAGTCGTGTGGTATCCATTAATGCAATAAGATCACAGTAAACAGGTGATTTCAAAATATGCAAAACAACCACTCTGAAAGAATAGAGAAATTCCAAGCGCTTTCGTGACTACTCACATTATCAAGGAACTATGAAAGTGAAGCATCCAAAGAAGCTATATAAGGGGTCGGCCAGCACCTCACTATCAGATCCCACAACGGTTAAACACGTGACGCGCGGCGAGCCAACTTGGACAGGTCCTTTGCAAAACTCACCCCCAAGCTATTTATTTGTCCAGTGTATTATTAAATTCTACCCAAATTCTATTAATTATAAATGGATCTAATTTATATAAACCAAAGGAAATATTCATATTATTGTCAAAACTGCTTTTTATGAAACAAGATTCAATTATATTCCTGTCGACCATGGACTTGCTTGATACTACTTTCTCAACTTTTTGAAAATCAATTGGATGGTTAAAATCTCTTACATGAATAAATAGAGCATTGGAATCTTGTCCAGTTCTAATGCTATATTTATGTTGTTTTAATCTTAGTTCGAGATTTTTACCAGTTTGACCGTAATAAACTTTATCGCAAATTTTACAAGGAATCTTATAGACACATCCATCAGCATTTTGGGGGGAATTCTTAATCAAAAGTTTTTTTACTGTATCAAGATTTTTGAATACAACTTTAATATTAAAAGTCTTAAGAAGAGAAGGCATATCAACCAAGTTTTCATGGTAAGGGAGAACCAACATATTTTTAGTTGAATAAGGCTGGTTGCCCTTTTTTGGATTATAAAAAGTGTTCCTAGCAACTTTAAAAGATTTATCAATTACATTTCTTGGGTATTTTAAATCATTACCTATTTCATAAATTTTGGATATTTCCTCATCTATGAACTCAGGACTACAAATTCGTAAAGCTCTCAAAAACATTGATGAGAAAACAGACAGTTTGACTCTATCTTGATGCGAGGAATAATAGTGGACATAGGAACAGTTATTTGTAGGTTTTCTGTAAATTTTAAATTTGAATTCATTATTACCCTTAATAATTAAAACATCTAGAAAAGGCAATGAGTTATTTTCTTCAAACTCAACAGTAAAGTTTATAGAATGGGCTAAGCTATTTAATTTTCCAAGAAAATGGTGTATATCTACATTTTTGGGCATAAGACACAAAATATCATCAACATATCTGAACCATTTAGCTCTATTAGGGAGGATTGTGTTAAGCAACCTTGTTTCAAAAAATTCCATGTATAGGTTACTAAGAACAGGTGAAAGAGGATTTCCCATTGCCATACCAAACTTCTGAGTGTAAAACTTATCATTAAATACAAATTTTGCATCAACAATGCAAAGTTTAATAAGTTTAATGATAGTAGGAACTGGCAATGGTAAATCATAGTTAACGAGTTCTTCAGATAAGAAACTTAATAAATCATCAACAGGAACTTTCGTAAACAAGGAAGTAACATCAAAACTAACCATGTTAAAATCATTTAAGTCAGTCAAGGAGCTTAATTTATCAACCAAGTCTATGTTGTTTTTAACATTAAAGTTAGAAATTTTGCCAACAATAGGGCTCAAAATATCAACAAGCCATTTGGATAATTTATATGAAACTGACCCTATGGAGCTAATAATTGGTCTGACTGGATTCCCTGGTTTGTGTGTTTTTATTAGTCCATACATGTAAGGTAAAGATGGATTAGTGGAAGTAAATTGTTTGACTAATTCATCTTTGCCTTTCAGTAGAAGTTTTATTGTTTTATTGAAATTGCTGTTAACGGTTTCTAGGGGATTTTTCCTAAGTTTAGAATAGGTTTCAGTATCATCTAAGAGATTATTCATTTTTTCTTGGTAATCATTTTCTTTCATAATTACTATTGCATTTATTTTGTCTGCTTTAGTAAGGCGCAAATTTTTATTGTTATTAAGTGTATCATAAGACTTAAAGAATCTTTGAGGGCAATTGGGAATGTTTGGTTTTAACATAGAGCTGTATACCATTCCTTTACTAATATTAATTTCATCAGAGGATAAATCAGAAAATTTTTCAAAGTTACAAAAGGCTTTTGCAATTTCAACATTATTAAGTTTTTTTGAAGTTGCAAAACTTAGGCCAAAACCTAGAGCAGCAGTTGTATGTTTGTCTAAAATTTCATCTGATAAGTTAATTACAAAATTGTTATTAGCATGCTTTGTCCAATCACTATTTTCAATTAAAATGTCTAATTTTCTTTGTAGTTTGCTCTTGAGTTCATTACAAATTCTTCTGAGTTTATTATAGCAATGATCCAACATACTGTGTTTCCATTCTGATGGAATGGCCTGATTAAAAGAGTATTTTTTGTTTCTCAATATTTTGAATGCTTCCTTCTCCTGTATTTTAGTTATTTCAATATGTTTCTGAAGAATAATTCTCATAAAATCATCAAAAGGACGATCTCTCATGTCAAGGAGTCTATTGGGTAAAAGAGACTTGGGCAGAACTTGTTCATTTAAACAATTTTTTAAAAAATTAAGTCGAATTTTTAACTTGTGGGACTTGATCAGTGCAGAAGAAAACTGTGAAACAAAAGATATATGATTAGGAAAGCTTATCGAGAACATTCTGAAGAGTCGTGTGGTATCCATTAATGCAATAAGATCACAGTAAACAGGTGATTTCAAAATATGCAAAACAACCACTCTGAAAGAATAGAGAAATTCCAAGCGCTTTCGTGACTACTCACATTATCAAGGAACTATGAAAGTGAAGCATCCAAGGAAGCTATATAAGGGGTCGGCCAGCACCTCACTATCAGATCCCACAACGGTTAAACACGTGACGCGCGGCGAGCCAACTTGGATAGGTCCTTTGCAAAACTCACCCCCAAGCTATTTATTTGTCCAGTGTATTAATAAATTCTACCCAAATTCTTTTAATTATAAATGGATCTAATTTATATAAACCAAAGGAAATATTCATATTATTGTCAAAACTGCTTTTTATGAAACAAGATTCAATTATATTCCTGTCGACCATGGACTTGCTTGATACTACTTTCTCAACTTTTTGAAAATCAATTGGATGGTTAAAATCTCTTACATGAATAAATAGAGCATTGGAATCTTGTCCAGTTCTAATGCTATATTTATGTTGTTTTAATCTTAGTTCGAGATTTTTACCAGTTTGACCGTAATAAACTTTATCGCAAATTTTACAAGGAATCTTATAGACACATCCATCAGCATTTTGGGGGGAATTCTTAATCAAAAGTTTTTTTACTGTATCAAGATTTTTGAATACAACTTTAATATTAAAAGTCTTAAGAAGAGAAGGCATATCAACCAAGTTTTCATGGTAAGGGAGAACCAACATATTTTTAGTTGAATAAGGCTGGTTGCCCTTTTTTGGATTATAAAAAGTGTTCCTAGCAACTTTAAAAGATTTATCAATTACATTTCTTGGGTATTTTAAATCATTACCTATTTCATAAATTTTGTATATTTCCTCATCTATGAACTCAGGACTACAAATTCGTAAAGCTCTCAAAAACATTGATGAGAAAACAGACAGTTTGACTCTATCTTGATGCGAGGAATAATAGTGGACATAGGAACAGTTATTTGTAGGTTTTCTGTAAATTTTAAATTTGAATTCATTATTACCCTTAATAATTAAAACATCTAGAAAAGGCCACTACAGACTGATACACTCTTGAAGTCACTCTGTTTCGCTCCATTCTCTCTACATGTCCGAACCACCTCAACAACCCTTCCTCAGCCCTCTGGACAACAGTTTTGGTAATCCCGCACCTCCTCCTAATTTCCAAACTACGATATATATATATATATATATATATATATATATATATATATATATATATATATATATATATATATATATATATATATATATATATATATATCGTAGTTTGGACCACGAACGAGTGGTACTGAATCAGTAACAACACTGCGAATAGCCGAGGATTCGAACCCATGTCGTTTTGGCCCACCTCATGGTAAGCCAATATCACATGACACTCTAACCCACGGGACCACGCAAAATCTCAAGAATCAAGCACCCAGCAGAGCTAGGTGTTTTACCTTGATGAGAGGACATATGGCTAGTCTCATTATTGTTATTGATTCGATGCCATACCATTCCTTTGCAGTCACAATAATATAAAATACTCCTCGTGAAGGCTAGTACACCAAATAGGGATTTGAATGAAATTAGCTCAGAGGCTTACACACCACAGCATGTTCTCGGATCAAAGTAAAACACCTAGCTCTGCTGGGTGCTTGGTTCTTGTAGATTTGGGTGGTCCTGTGGGTTAGAGCG
>NC_091302.1:19277870-19285370 GCF_038502225.1 Cherax quadricarinatus
AACAAGCAAGAGGGAGGTGAAAGTGTATAAACTAAGGGAGGAGGAAGTTCGTGTGAGATATAAGCAACTATTGACAGAAAGGGGGGCTGGTGCAAGTATGAGTAGTGGGGGGGGGATTGAAGAGGGTTGGAATAGTTTTAAAAATGCAGTATTAGAATGTGGGGCAGAAGTTTGTGGTTATAGGAGGGTGGGTGCAGGAGGAAAGAGGAGAGATTGGTGGAATGATGAAGTAAAGGGTGTGATAAAAGAGAAAAAGTTAGCTTATGAGAGGTTTTTACAAAGCAGAAGTGTTATTAGAAGAGCAGAGTATATGGAGAGTAAAAGAAAGGTGAAGAGAGTGCAAAAGGGGATGATAGAGTGGGAGAGGCATTTTCAAGAAATTTTGATGAAATATAAACATATATATATATATATATATATATATATATATATATATATATATATATATATATATATATATATATATATATATATATATATATATATTTATAAACTTTCAAAATATTACTTATCATAATCATATTAAGCGTTAGACCTACAAGGGTTACACAGAGCTCCATACACTCATATTTCCCGCGTCGTAGTTCAAAGGTTCGAACCTAAATTATTACTCACAGAAGTGTAAAGAAGTATTCACTGGTAGTCATTCTTTCTCCAAAATTGTATCTCGTATATCTTCATTTTTTTTCCCGAATCTGCGGCCTCTGATGCAATTGTCCAGGAATCTGCCCCCGCTCCAGCCCCCTCTCCTCCCCTCCAGCCCCGTCCTCTCCCTTTCAGGCCCAGCCCTGTACACTTGTGTACGATGATGTGGCTGCCATACATTGCTGTTGTCATGTTATATGACGACATGGAAGAGAATTTTGATAATTGAATGCCACTGTATGTTTCAATTAGGAGGTGGTACCATATTTTTTCCGTAGATAATATAAGCTCTAGCAAGTGTTAGTACTTCTGGGCATGGAAGAAATACAGGTACCTTTAACAGACTACCTTTAACAGAAATACAAGTACCTTTAACAGTTTATCTTTAACAGAAATACAAGTACCTTTAACAGTTTACCCTTAACAGAACTACAAGTACCTTTAACATGCACGGGAATAACACGATAATATATGTGTGAAAACTTAGATGGCTGATCTGGTGTCTTTATGCTAGGTTAGGTTAGGTTAGGTTAGGTTAGGTTAGGTTACGTTAGGTTAGGTTAGGTTAGGTTAGGTTAGGTTAGGTGAGGTTAGGTTAGGTTAGGGTTGGTTAGGTTAGGTTAGGTTAGGATAGGATAGGTAAAATTCGTCAGGAAACAGGACAGGTGTTTCCTGACACGGGTTTAAATCATTTGTTGACCCGCCACTTTAGCTTTTGATCATCTGACCGAGACCTTCCGCTGGCTTACCGGCCTTTGATGTGATGTCTCGGGAGCTTCATCGCAAACACGTGATGGTATGTCGGAGTTTACAGTTTCATGACCTGACATAATACAAAATAACGAATGCAAGAATAAATTTTAAAACCAAACAGTCAGCGTTAGATCTTATTAAGATGAAATGTACTGGAAATGGAGGGAGATGATGGCAGAGCAGAGAGAGAGACACATCGGACGACCAGCTGGGGCTTCCAGGGAATAGATGGCGGAAAGCAACCACAAAACCTACCAGGATAATGCTCCAGTAATCCGCACATAGAACTGAGGAGCTTACGACGACGTTTCGGTCGAGATGGACCATTTACCAGGATACACTCATCAATGCCACCTGTGAAATTTATTTAAGATAACCAGCATTACATCCTTCGATGCCTAAATATTAAATATTAAACACTAGAAAGACTGCATTATCATATTTATCTCATAATGAATGTTATAGCTTTATTTAGTGATTTGTGTGAGTTCATAAATGAGGAAATATCCAAAATTTATGAAATAGGTAATGATTTAAAATACCTAAGAAATGTAATTGATAAATCTTTTAAAGTTGCTAGAAATACTTTTTACAATCCAAAAAGGGACAACCAGCCTTATTCAACTAAAAATATGTTGGTTCTCCCTTACCATGAAAACTTGGTTGATATGCCTTCTCTTCTTAAGACTTTTAATATTAAAGTTGTATTCAAAAATCTTGATACAGTAAAAAAACTTTTGATAAAGAATTCCCCCCAAAATGCTGATGGATGTGTCTATAAGATTCCTTGTAAAATTTGCGATAAAGTTTATTACGGTCAAACTGGTAAAAATCTCGAACTAAGATTAAAACAACATAAATATAGCATTAGAACTGGACAAGATTCCAATGCTCTATTTATTCATGTAAGAGATTTTAACCATCCAATTGATTTTCAAAAAGTTGAGAAAGAAGTATCAAGCAAGTCCATGGTCGACAGGAATATAATTGAATCTTGTTTCATAAAAAGCAGTTTTGACAATAATATGAATATTTCCTTTGGTTTATATAAATTAGATCCATTTATAATTAATAGAATTTGGGAAGAATTTAATAATACACTGGACAAATAAATAGCTTGGGGGTGAGTTGTGCAAAGGACCTATCCAAGTTGGCTCGCCGCGCGTCGTGTTTAACCGTTGTGGGATCTGATAGTGAGGTGCTGGCCGGACCCCTTATATAGCTTCCTTGGATGCTTCACTTTCATAGTTCCTTGATAATGTGAGTAGTCACGAAAGCGCTTGGAATTTCTCTATTCTTTCAGAGTGGTTGTTTTATATATATATATATATATATATATATATATATATATATATATATATATATATATATATATATATATATATATATATATGTATATGTATATATATATATATATATATATATATATATATATATATATATATATATATATATATATATATATATATATATATATATATATATATATATATTTATATATATATATATATGTCGTGCCGAATAGGCAGAACTTGCGATCTTGGCTTATATAGCAACGCTCATCTTGCCATATAGGACAAGTGAAAATTTGTGTATGCAATAATTTCGCCAAAATCATTTTGAACCTAACGAGAAAAATATATTTCACTGTGTTTGTTTAGTATTAAATTATTGTAAACAAACCCAAAATATAATTAGTCGGGTTAGGCTAAAATAAATTGTTCTTGTTATAATAAGGTTAGGTAAGTTTTCTAAGTTCCTTTAGGTGCAAAATTAAATTTTTTTACATCAATATTAATGAAAAAAATATATCTTTATACGTATAAGAGAAAATTTTAGAAAGGACTTAATTTTAAATGAGTTCTTGCTAATTGACCAGTTTTACATATTCGGCACGACATTTTATATATATATATATATATATATATATATATATATATATATATATATATATATATATATATATAAATATATATATATATATAAATATATATATATATATATATATATATATATATATATATATATATATATATATATATATATATATATGTCGTGCCGAATAGGCAGAATTCGCGATCTTGGCTTAAATAGCAACGTTCATCTTGCCATATAGGACATGTGAAAATTTGTGTATGTAATAATTTCGCCAAAATCATTCTGAACCTAACGAAAAAAATATATTTCACTGTGTTTGTTTAGTTTTAAATTACTGTAAACAAATCTAAAATATATTTAGTTGGGTTAGGCTAAAATAAATTATTCTTGTTATAATAAGGTTAGGTAAGTTTTCTAAGATTCTTTTGGTGCAAAATTAAAAATTTTTTACATTAACATTAATGAAAAAAATATATCTTTAAACGTATAAGAGAAAATTTTAGAAAGGACTTAATTTTAAATAAGTTCTTGCTAATTGACCAGTTTTACATATTCGGCACGACATATATATATATATATATATATATATATATATATATATATATATATATATATATATATATATATATATATATATATATATATATATATATATATATGTGCAAGGAATTCGCGATAGCATGCGAAATATACACAAACACTGATCTCTGGCTGAAGGAGACTCGAACCTACGAACCTTAGGACAAGGTACGCAGTGCTTTACCAATCTACCCACACTGGACAATACCTTGGCGTGTAGCATGAGCTACACGTTTGATCCAAGGCAGCCAGCTTTCAGGGAGAAGGCTTACTGCTTTTCATCTCATCCCCTGCATGCATCAGCCTTACTAGAGATTTGAACAATGCAAGGAATTCGCGAGAGCATGCGAAATATACACAAACACTGATCTCTGGCTGAAGGAGACTCGAACCTGCGAACCTTAGGACAAGGTACGCAGTGCTTTACCAATCTACCCACACTGGACAATACCTTGGCGTGTAGCATGAGCTACACGTGTGATCCAAGGCAGCCAGCTTTCAGGGAGAAGGCTTACAGCTTTTCATCTCATCCCCTGCATGCATCAGCCTTACTAGAGATTTGAACAACGCGAGGAATTCGCGAGAGCATGCGAAATATACACAAACACTGATTTCTGGCTAAAGGAGACTCGAACCTATGTATATATATATATATATATATATATATATATATATATATATATATATATATATATATATATATATATATATACATATATATATATATATATATATATATATATATATATATATATATATATATATATATATATATATATATATATATATATATATATATATATATATATATATATATATATATATATATATATATATATATATACCAATCAAAGTCAATTTACTGACAGTTTTATGTTGAAGAACAATAACCGACAATTGAGTAGGAAGATATTTCCACCACCTGATCCTCCCAATAACACCAGCCTCTTACCAACACACTCGCTGTATTCTTCTGGTTAACCACAAGGTAACTTGTGTCCAGCTCAATGGTTCGCTTGCAGAGACACTACAGTGAAAAAGTGAGATCCTGTTCTTGCTCACTTCGTGACTCTCTTTCTCCAGCTTCACACACAGTATCTGTGTGAGTAACACTTCATCTTGCCTCCATTACAATGGGCCTCCCGCTCATTAGTAATACGGAAAAGTCGGCCAAGGAATTCAAAATGAGAACCAGAAAGAAGTTTCTTTTGTTATAACACAATGGAAGGTCCTGCAGAAGCAGGCCAGATCCTTCCTCTACCAAGGATGGTGTAAGCTAAGTCAAGAGTGAGCTGGATCTATTTAACAAATGTTAGAATTATTCCAATTATTCGTAAATAAAAAACTTAAATTATTGAGTCTGCAGCTCAGTAAGTTTAACGATTGACCAAAAGTCCAGGCTGAGCAAAACGAAGAAAAGCCTATAAGATTAATGACTCATATCCACAATCAAGACATGTCTTAATTTTATGTGTCTTTATTCCCTTAGTTTGTCTGTATTATTGTATCTGTACTTATTTTGGAGAGAATTATTTTAGACAAAATGATCTCAGTTGTGTTATGTTAGAGATTATATGCACTAAGTTCTATTTTTTTTTTTTTAATTTGATTTTCAGTTAGTAAACAGTCACAGACTTAAGTGTGCAGACTTCATTAAACGTTCAGGAATGCTGATGTTTAATGCTTGATGGTGGATCACATTTTTCGTGACAACGTAACGTAAAGTATTAGAGAATATTTTATTTATATGACAAAAGATTGATAGTGGATCACATTTTTCGTGACAACGTAACGTAAAGTATTAGAGAATATTTTATTTATATGACAAAAGATTGATGGTGGATCACATTTTTCGTGACAACGTAACGTAAAGTATTAGAGAATATTTTACTTATATGACAAAAGAGTCTGGAAAATTGTTGTATTAATCACTTGTAAAAGGCAGCTACGTAATGGGATTCATCAGCAGAAATATGTAACTTTCATCTTATGTAATTATTTTCAACATTCTTTCAATATTGTGTGGTACAATTTTCTTCTAAAATTAATGAGTTCTGTAACCACCATAAATGGATAATACAATATGCTGCATTAGAGAAACGTCCGATCATAGAGCTGTGGTAGTGAGAAAACTGAGTCATCATTAACAAATGCCTGTTTGATAATGGTATAACACCTCTCTATGGTCATCCTTTGTTATTTTAAACGTGAGATACATTTTAACGATGTGAACGGGTAAGCCAGCGGGAGCCATCGATCAACAATCCAGCAGCCAATGAAATAAAAGTAGAATTGTTAATAGTCCAATGATTTTTTACGTATTTATTAACCTTAGAATCTACGATACAGGATACCATGAATAATACCAAGGCAGCATTGAGAATTATGTAGAATTCGCAAAAACGCATTGTGACCGCCACGAAAATACGTTTAAGTCGAAGTAAAGAAAAGGATAGAGAACTTGGGCAGGAAATACTGCTTTCTTATGAAAGTATATGAAAAGAAAAAACACACACTGTACAGTTAACTGTACTCATGTGAAATACTGAAAATGAATAAATTATATAATTGTGACCGAAGACCTTGCAACGAGAGAAACTCTCATGCTGAACTGGCCGATGTTCTGGTGTGAGGTCAGTGTTTCTGTTTTTCAAGTGAAGAAGAACCAGAGGATGGTGAGGTATTTGTTGTACAGTGTTGGGCGTCGATAAGTAGCATGTGGAAGTGATGAACTGCTCAGTGGAATACAGTAGCAACGGATTTTAACCTGAGTTAAAACATGTCACTGCTTCGCGACGAGAAATCAGATCGCAGACACCAAGTAACCTCTTGTATAGCAATGTATAGCAATAATGATTCCTGGTGAGGATTTACCAAGGCGGTTTATGTGACCCATGCCAGAACAGTGGACTCTGAAGGGAACACAGGGTATTATTACCAGAAGGCCACTACAGTTTTAACATTATCTGACAACCAAATGAATTAAATGTTAACCTTTACCATAGTTCAGGAATCATAACTCAATTTGTAACCAATCATGAAATAAATTAACACAATTTTTGGTACATGGCTCACTGACGGCACTGAAATCAACTCATCACCAAATGAAACTGGATGAGCAAAAACCAACTCACTCTCCTCCAACTGTTTACAGAGAAGATGCAAAAAAAAATAAAGTTCCATATTTGCCACCTACTTCAAAAATATAGTTAAGAAGCACCTCTTCAATCTTGCCTAAATTCTGCACAACCTGATTATGTTAAATCACAATTTATCAACAACATCTCTGTTTATCCATATATTATCATTCATTCAGTTGTTCTCGCTGTCATCAGTATATTTCAACACGTGTAAAAATTACTACAGATGAATTATTATTATAATCAAAGGGGAAGCGCTAAACCCGTAGGATTATACAGCGCCCGGGGGGGGGGGATGTGGAAGGCATTCAGGCTTAATTCGGGGAACTGGAGCACAGTTCCAATTCCCTAAATCAAGAGCCCCTCACCAACATCAAGGAACCTTCCATGAGGGGCCACTACAGATGAAACACCAAATTTCTAAGAAAAATCCCCGAATGTCATGAAACATAAACCAAACTGTTACATTCAGTGTCAATTACTGCAAACAACAATATTCTCGTAA
>NC_091302.1:19290370-19332870 GCF_038502225.1 Cherax quadricarinatus
GGGAACAAACCTTTTCTCTGCCTCCTTGCATTTTGTAGTTATGTAGTCCATCATTTCGTTCACTGCCTTTCCTACCATTTCTCCTTCCCACTGAACCTCCTGCAGGAAATTCCTCGTACTTATGTAGTCCCCTCTTTAGTAGTTTGGCTTTTCCCATCCTACTTCTGTTACTCTCTCCACATGTAACTCTACTATGTATTCAAAGCTTAGAACCACGTGATCATTAGCTCTAAGACGCCTTTCATATGTGATGTCCTCAATATCCAAGCTATTCAGGGTGAACACGAGGTCCAGTCTTGCTGTTTCATCCTCCCCTCTCTCTCTCTCTCTCTCTCTCTCTCTCTGGTAGTGTCCCAAACATGCTGATGCATGAGATTTTCCAGTACCGCAGCCATAATCTTGGCTCTCCATGTTTCGGGACCCCCATGTGGCTGAAAGTTTTAACAATCAATCTCCTCGTGGTTGAAATCGCCCATAACCAGTAACTTTGCACTGCTCGAGTGAACTCTTCTAGCTACCTCAGCCAGTGTGTCCACCATTGCTCTGTTGCTCTCTTCATATTCTTCTCTTGGCCTCCTGCAGTTATGTGGTGGGTTATTCATCACTGCGATGACTATTATAAGTCCCCCCAGACTGAATTGTACCTACTATGTAATCCCCTTCACCAATTTCGTCCATTCCTTCCATTTCCTCAACCCCCCATTGGTTTTTAATGAGTAGTGCAACTCCTCCTCCCACTCTGCTCCTATCTTTCCTCAGGTTTTGATATCCAGGTGGGAAGATTGCATCTGTTATCCCGGTGAGTTTTGTTTTTGCTACTGCAATGATGTCTGAGGACGTCTTGATTCTTTCATGGCATTCCTCACATTTATTTGTTCTTCCATCTGCATTCTTTTCTAAAACTGTGGTCTGGGGAGAACATTGGGGTGGGGGGAGGAGGAGCCCTGGTGGGGACCCATGGGGAGATGCCGTGGGTGTGGAATTTGTGATGAAGGGGGTGGTGATAGAGGGTACAGTGTGTGGGTTTTGGTTTAGATGTTTGGTTGCATTGGGATTGTCGTGGTTGGGTCCTTCTGTGGGTGGTTCTGAAGGAGGTTGTTTGCTCTTCCTCCTGAGACTGGGTTCTCCTGATTATCTCCGTCATTGCCTCTCATTCCTAATTGCGTCTTTGTACCCTCTCAAACTGGTACTGCGTACCCCAGTATGGGCCTGATGTACACAGTGTATAGAGTCTTGAACGATTCCTTACTGAGGTATCGGAACGCTGTTCTCAGGCTTGCCAGAAGCCCATATGCCACAGCAGTTATTTGGTTAATGTGGGCTTCCGGCGAAGTGCTCGGTGTTATATTCACCCCCAGATCTTTCTCCTTGAGTGAGGCTTGCAGTCTTTGGCTGCCTAGCCTATACTCCGTCTGCGGTCTTCTTTGCCCTTCCCCGATCTTCATGACTTTGCATTTGGCGAGGTTAAATTCTAGGAACCAGTTGCTGGACCACGCATCCAGCCTGTCCAGGTCTCTCTGTAGACCTGTCTGGTCCGCATCTGATTTAATTCTCCTCATTAACTTCACATCATCTGCAAATAAGGACACTTCTGAGTCTATCCCTTCCGTCATGTCATTCACAAATACCAAAAATAGCACTGGTCCTAGGACTGACCCCTGTGGGACCCCTCTGGTCACAGGCGCCCACTGTGATACCTCATCACGCAGCCACCAGGCAACTTGGTTACTAGGTTAGACACATATGCAACAGTTAGGTATCTTTATTATGAAACGTTTCGCCTACACAGTAGGCTTCTTCAGTCGAGTACAGAAAAGTTGATAGAAGCAGAAGATACTTGAAGACGATGTAATCAGTCCATCACCCTTAAAGTTTTGAGGTGGTCAGTCCCTCAGTCTGGAGAAGAGCATTGTTTCATACTATGGAACAATGCTCTTCTCCAGACTGAGGGACTGACCACCTCAAAACTTTAAGGGTGATGGACTGATTACATCGTCTTCAAGTATCTTCTGCTTCTATCAACTTTTCTGTACTCGACTGAAGAAGCCTACTGTGTAGGCGAAACGTTTCATAATAAAGATACCTAACTGTTGCATATGTGTCTTACCTAACAACCTGTCGGTATTTTATACCATTTTAATGTTCAACTTGGTTACTGCTAATATTAACAGTCCTTTCAATAGAAGACACTTATTTCATGGTGCTCAGCTGTGTGTGTGTGTGTGCGTGTGGGTGTGTGTGTGTGTGTGTGTGTGTGTGTGTGTGTGTGTGTGTGTGTGTGTGTGTGTGTGTGTGTGTGTGTGTGTGTGTGTGTGTGTGTGTGTGTGTGTGTGTGCGTGTGTGTGTGTGTGTGTGTGTGTGTGTGTGGGGGGGGGGGGGGTTATCTAGCTAATGATTTTATTGACGATAATCATACTTATGAATATGAAGGGATCTGCTTTTATGATTGTTTTCTTAATAATGTACACAGTGCCCAGAGTATATACGTTCCCCAGAGAGAAATTAGGTCTAATAATAACGATCCCAAATGGGTTAACAGGAGGCTAAAACATCTATTAGGGGAGAAAAGGGGAATTTATAGGCGCATCAGAAGAGGAGAGGTTAACCTTACTGACCAATATGTTCAGCTTAAAAGAGAAGTAAAAAACGCGATTAGAAAGGCTAAACGTGACTATGAAATTAGAGTTGCTAATGAATCAAAGACTAATCCATTACCTGGAGTTTACCTGGAGAGAGTTCCGGGGGTCAACGCCCCCGCGGCCCGGTCTGAGACCAGGCCTCCTGGTGGATCAGAGCCTGATCAACCAGGCTGTTGCTGCTGGCTGCACGCAAACCAACATACGAGCCACAGCCCGGCTGATCCGGAACTGACTTTAGGTGCTTGTCCAGTGCCAGCTTGAAGACTGCCAGGGGTCTGTTGGTAATCCCCCTTATGTGTGCTGGGAGGCAGTTGAACAGTCTCGGGCCCCTGACACTTATTGTATGGTCTCTTAACGTGCTAGTGACACCCCTGCTTTTCATTGGGGGGATGGTGCATCGTCTGCCAAGTCTTTTGCTTTCGTAGTGGGTGATTTTCGTGTGCAAGTTCGGTACTAGTCCCTCTAGGATTTTCCAGGTGTATATAATCATGTATCTCTCCCTCCTGCGTTCCAGGGAATACAGGTTTAGGAACCTCAAGCGCTCCCAATAATTGAGGTGTTTTATCTCCGTTATGCGCGCCGTGAAAGTTCTCTGTACATTTTCTAGGTCGGCAATTTCACCTGCCTTGAAAGGTGCTGTTAGTGTGCAGCAATATTCCAGCCTAGATAGAACAAGTGACCTGAAGAGTGTCATCATGGGCTTGGCCTCCCTAGTTTTGAAGGTTCTCATTATCCATCCTGTCATTTTTCTAGCAGATGCGATTGATACAATGTTATGGTCCTTGAAGGTGAGATCCTCCGACATGATCACTCCCAGGTCTTTGACGTTGGTGTTTCACTCTATTTTGTGGCCAGAATTTGTTTTGTACTCTGATGAAGATTTAATTTCCTCATGTTTACTATATCTGAGTAATTGAAATTTCTCATCGTTGAACTTCATATTGTTTTCTGCAGCCCACTGAAAGATTTGGTTGATGTCTGCCTGGAGCTTTGCAGTGTCTGCAATGGAAGACACTGTCATGCAGATTCGGGTGTCATCTGCAAAGGAAGACACGGTGCTGTGGCTGACATCCTTGTCTATGTCGGATATAAGGATGAGGAACAAGATGGGAGCGAGTACTGTGCCTTGTGGAACAGAGCTTTTCACCGTAGCTGCCTCGGACTTTACTCTGTTGACGACTACTCTCTGTGTTCTGTTAGTGAGGAAATTATAGATCCATCGACCGACTTTTCCTGTTATTCCTTTAGCACGCATTTTGTGCGCTATTACGCCATGGTCACACTTGTCGAAGGCTTTTGCAAAGTCTGTATATATTACATCTGCATTCTTTTTGTCTTCTAGTGCATTTAGGACCTTGTCGTAGTGATCCAATAGTTGAGACAGACAGGAGCGACCTGTTCTAAACCCATGTTGCCCTGGGTTGTGTAACTGATGGGTTTCTAGATGCGTGGTGATCTTGCTTCTTAGGACCCTTTCAAAGATTTTTATGATATGGGATGTTAGTGCTATTGGTCTGTAGTTCTTTGCTGTTGCTTTACTGCCCCCTTTGTGGAGTGGGGCTATGTCTGTTGTTTTTAGTAACTGTGGGACGACCCCCGTGTCCATGCTCCCTCTCCATAGGATGGAAAAGGCTCGTGATAGGGGCTTCTTGCAGTTCTTGATGAACACAGAGTTCCATGAGTCTGGCCCTGGGGCAGAGTGCATGGGCATGTCATTTATCGCCTGTTCGAAGTCATTTGGCGTCAGGATAACATCGGATAGGCTTGTGTTAATCAAATTTTGTGGCTCTCTCATAAAAAATTCATTTTGATCTTCGACTCTCAGTCTGGTTAGCGGCTTGCTAAAAACTGAGTCATATTGGGACTTGAGTAGCTCACTCATTTCCTTGTTGTCATCTGTGTAGGACCCATCTTGTTTAAGTAGGGGCCCAATACTGGACGTTGTTCTCGATTTTGATTTGGCATAGGAGAAGAAATACTTTGGGTTTCTTTCGATTTCATTTATGGCTTTTAGTTCTTCCCGCGATTCCTGACTCCTAAAGGATTCTTTTAGCTTAAGTTCGATGCTTGCTATTTCTCTGACCAGTGTCTCCCTACGCATTTCAGATATATTGACCTCTTTTAGCCGCTCTGTTATTCTTTTCCGTCGCCTGTAAAGGGAGCGCCTGTCTCTTTCTGTTTTACATCTACTCCTCCTTTTTCTTAGAGGAATAAGCCTTGTGCATACATCGAGTGCTACCGAGTTAATCTGTTCTAGGCATAAGTTGGGGTCTGTGTTGCTTAGTATATCTTCCCAGCTTATATCGGTTAGGACTTGGTTTACTTGGTCCCACTTTATGTTTTTGTTATTGAAGTTGAATTTGGTGAATGCTCCCTCGTGACTAATCTCCTTATGTCGGTCTGGGGCTCCGCGCATACATGACTGAACCTCAATTATGTTGTGATCTGAGTATATTGTTTTTGATATGGTGATATTTCTTATCAGATCATCATTGTTAGTGAAGATGAGGTCTAGTGTATTCTCCAGTCTAGTAGGCTCTATTATTTGCTGGTTTAAATTGAATTTTGTGCAGAGATTTAAAAGCTCGCGTGAGTGTGAGTTTTCATCAGAGCTGCCTCCTGGTGTTATTACTGCAACAATATTATTTGCTATATTCCTCCATTTTAGGTGCCTTAAGTTGAAATCCCAAAGGAGCAAGATGTTGGGTGCAGGAGCTGGAAGGTTTTCCAGACAGTGGTCAATTTTTAACAGCTGTTCCTGGAATTGCTGGGATGTTGCATCCGGAGGCTTGTAGACTATCACAATGACTAGGTTTTGGTTCTCGACCTTTACTGCTAAAACTTCCACTACATCATTTGAGGCATTTAGCAGTTCTGTGCAAACAAGTGACTCTGCAATGTACAGGCCAACCCCCCCCTTTTGCCTGTTCACTCTGTCACATCTGTATACGTTGTAACCTGGGATCCATATTTCGTTGTCCAAGTGATCCTTTATGTGGGTCTCAGTGAAAGCCGCGAACATTGCCTTTGCCTCTGCAAGCAGTCCACGGATGAAAGGTATTTTGTTGTTTGTTGCTGGCTTTAGACCCTGTATATTTGCAAAGAAGAATGTTATCGGACTGGTGGTATTGTTGGTACTGGGGGGGATTTTTTTTCCGGCATTAGTATCTGTATCTGTTGGTTTGGAGTGGAGGCCATCGACTGTGGTTCCACTCCAGGAATGACTGGATTTGGTGTACGATTTCTGCCATTTCCTGCCAGTTTTTTTTCCTTCCTGGCACTAAAAAACCTCTCCCTCTTGAGTGGCTGTGGCTACCCAGGTTTTCCCATGGCCTGGATGTTTTGTATCTTTTTGTCCCCTTTAGATGGTATGCCTGGCAATTTAAGTTATAGCACAGTCTTTCCTGTACTGAAGAGGTAGACAGTTCAGGGTGAAAAAGCTTACAGGAAGGGAGTTGTATTCCTGTTGGTGCATGTTTCCCTGTCTTACTTCTATCCTCCCTAGCACCAACAATGGAGCTCCCACCATTTGTTTTTAGTAATATATCCTCACTATTGCTAGTGGAGTCCTCTTGTTTGCTATTTCCTGCGGTATTTCTAGTTTGCAATATTGGTTTTATCTTATCTTTGACTACACTTGTAATCAGTCTATCACCCTTAAAGTCGTAGAATTTGAGGTTGTCAGTCCCTCGGCCTGGAGAAGTTCAGTTCCATAGTCAGGAACTATCTGAAGATCAAGCGACAGTGCGGAGACTTAAATACTGTCGCTTGATCTTCAGATAGTACCTGACTATGGAACTGAACTTCTCCAGGCCGAGGGACTGACAACCTCAAATTCTACGACTTTAAGGGGTGATGGACTGATTACATCGTCTTCACATCTCTACTCTTCCTGCCTACTTTCTGTATTCGACTGAAGAAGCCTACTGTGTAGGCGAAACGTTTCGGAATAAAGTTGTCTAACTGTTGCATATGTGTCTTACCTAACAACCTGTCGGTATTGTATACCATTTTGATGTTCATCATTAACGAGTGTATTCAATGTGTCCATCCTTACCAGTGTTGTGCCAGAGTTGTGGAAGATGGCTAATGTGGTTCCTATATTCAAATCAGGGGATAAGTCCACTCCTTCAAATTACCGTCCAATAAGCCTGACATCTATAGTGGGCAAGTTATTAGAATCAATTATAGCTGACATTATCAGAAGTCACCTTGAAGAGCATAACTTGATAAATGAATCTCAGCATGGATTCACGAGAGGTCGTTCCTGCCTGACAAACTTACTGACGTTCTTCAATAGAACATTTGAGGCAGTTGACAGTGATAAGGAATATGATATTGTTTATTTGGATTTCAGTAAAGCCTTCGACAGAGTACCTCACAAGAGACTCTTAAGAAAAGTGGCAGCTCATGGTATAGGAGGTAAAGTTCTAGCATGGATTGAGGCATGGCTTACAAATAGAAAGCAGAGAGTTACCATTAATGGAGTGAAATCTGAATGGGGATTAGTCACTAGTGGCGTTCCACAAGGATCAGTTTTAGGCCCTCTCCTGTTCATAATTTACATTAATGACCTTAATGAAGGGATTACTAGTGACATGAGTAAGTTTGCTGATGGTACAAAGATAGGCCGTATAAAAGACACTTATGTACAGTTCAGGACATTTATTAAAGGAAACGTTTCGCCACGAGTGGCTTCTTCAGTCCTAATACAGAGAAAACTAAGAAAACACACATATATATAGTGGTGGGAGTCAGGTGAGGTGAAGCGTGGGTAGAATGTCCTGAACTGTACATAAGTGTCTTTTTCCACATCTTGTCGGTATCACCATACCATTTCCTCATAGGCCGTATAATTCACTCTGAGGAGGATATCAATGAACTCCAGGACGATTTGAACAAATTAATGTCTTGGTCTGAGAAATGGCAGATGAAGTTTAATGTGGATAAGTTGTGTTCAGTCCATCAATCTTGTAGAATGTACAGTATAGGGCCGTAAACGTGGCTTATATACTGTAGTGAGGTGAGGTGAAGCAGGCGGAGGCGGGGTCATAGTGGTACCATCCACTAGTCGAAGTAGGTCTTGGTCCAAAGGTTGAACAAGTGTTGAAGAATTCTTTGTAACAAGATCCCATGATGCTGCAGTGTCTGACAGTTGTGATGGGATCTTGTTACAAAGAATTCTTCAACACTTGTTCAACCTTTGGACCAAGACCTACTTCGACTAGTGGATGGTACCACTATGACCCCGCCTCCGCCTGCTTCACCTCACCTCACTACAGTATATAAGCCACGTCTACGGCCCTATACTGTACATTCTACAAGATTGATGGACTGAACACATCGACTCCAGGTTGAGGGACTGATTACCTCATTCTCCTCCTCTCCTTACGCCTTCCTCTTTGTATTGGACTGATGAAGCCACTGTGTGGCGAAACGTTTCCTGAATAAAGATTTCCATATGCTGCATAAGTGTCTCAATCTTCAACTTGTCGGTTTTTCAAACCATTCATCACAACTGTCAGACACTGCAGCATCATGGGATCTTGTTACAAAGAATTCTTCAACACTTGTTCAACCTTTGGACCAAGACCTACTTCGACTAGTGGATGGTACCACTATGACCCCGCCTCCGCCTGCTTCACCTCACCTCACTACAGTATATAAGCCACGTCTACGGCCCTATACTGTACATTCTACAAGATTGATGGACTGAACACATCGACTCCAGGTTGAGGGACTGATTACCTCATTCTCCTCCTCTCCTTACGCCTTCCTCTTTGTATTGGACTGATGAAGCCACTGTGTGGCGAAACGTTTCCTGAATAAAGATTTCCATATGCTGCATAAGTGTCTCAATCTTCAACTTGTCGGTTTTTCAAACCATTCATCACAACTGTCAGACACTGCAGCATCATGGGATCTTGTTACAAAGAATTCTTCAACACTTGTTCAACCTTTGGACCAAGACCTACTTCGACTAGTGGATGGTACCACTATGACCCCGCCTCCGCCTGCTTCACCTCACCTCACTACAGTATATAAGCCACGTCTACGGCCCTATACTGTACATTCTACAAGATTGATGGACTGAACACATCGACTCCAGGTTGAGGGACTGATTACCTCATTCTCCTCCTCTCCTTACGCCTTCCTCTTTGTATTGGACTGATGAAGCCACTGTGTGGCGAAACGTTTCCTGAATAAAGATTTCCATATGCTGCATAAGTGTCTCAATCTTCAACTTGTCGGTTTTTCAAACCATTCATCACAACTGTCAGACACTGCAGCATCATGGGATCTTGTTACAAAGAATTCTTCAACACTTGTTCAACCTTTGGACCAAGACCTACTTCGACTAGTGGATGGTACCACTATGACCCCGCCTCCGCCTGCTTCACCTCACCTCACTACAGTATATAAGCCACGTCTACGGCCCTATACTGTACATTCTACAAGATTGATGGACTGAACACATCGACTCCAGGTTGAGGGACTGATTACCTCATTCTCCTCCTCTCCTTACGCCTTCCTCTTTGTATTGGACTGATGAAGCCACTGTGTGGCGAAACGTTTCCTGAATAAAGATTTCCATATGCTGCATAAGTGTCTCAATCTTCAACTTGTCGGTTTTTCAAACCATTCATCACAACTGTCAGACACTGCAGCATCATGGGATCTTGTTACAAAGAATTCTTCAACACTTGTTCAACCTTTGGACCAAGACCTACTTCGACTAGTGGATGGTACCACTATGACCCCGCCTCCGCCTGCTTCACCTCACCTCACTACAGTATATAAGCCACGTCTACGGCCCTATACTGTACATTCTACAAGATTGATGGACTGAACACATCGACTCCAGGTTGAGGGACTGATTACCTCATTCTCCTCCTCTCCTTACGCCTTCCTCTTTGTATTGGACTGATGAAGCCACTGTGTGGCGAAACGTTTCCTGAATAAAGATTTCCATATGCTGCATAAGTGTCTCAATCTTCGTCCTGGAGTTCATTGATATCCTCCTCAGAGTGAATTATACGGCCTATCTTTGTATCATCAGCAAACTTACTCATGTCACTAGTAATCCCTTCATCAAGGTCATTAATGTAAATTATGAACAAGAGAGGGCCTAAAACTGATCCTTGTGGAACGCCACTAGTGACTAATCCCCAATCAGATTTCACTCCATTAATGGTAACTCTCTGCTTTCTATTGGTAAGCCATGCCTCAATCCATGCTAGAACTTTACCTCCTATACCATGAGCTGCCACTTTTCTTAAGAGTCTCTTGTGAGGTACTCTGTCGAAGGCTTTACTAAAATCCAAATAAACAATATCATATTCCTTATCACTGTCAACTGCCTCAAATGTTCTATTGAAGAACGTCAGTAAGTTTGTCAGGCAGGAACGACCTCTCGTGAATCCATGCTGAGATTCATTTATCAAGTTATGCTCTTCAAGGTGACTTCTGATAATGTCAGCTATAATTGATTCTAATAACTTGCCCACTATAGATGTCAGGCTTATTGGACGGTAATTTGAAGGAGTGGACTTATCCCCTGATTTGAATATAGGAACCACATTAGCCATCTTCCACATCTCTGGCACAACACTGGTAAGGATGGACGTATTGAATACACTCGTTAATGGCTGACTAAGCTCCATCTTGCATTCCTTAAGTACCCTTGAAAACAACTCATCGGGTCCCGGGGACTTATTTTGTTTCAGTTTGTCTATCTGTTTAATAACCATGTCCCTCGTGACAGTAATATTAGTTAACTTGAATTCATCAGGAACTAAATAATTGTTAATTACTGGAATCTCATTTACATCTTCCTGTGTAAAAACTGACAAAAAAATAGTCATTAAATAAGGAACACATTTCCAGTTCATTATCCGTCAGCTGTCCATTCCCAGATTTCAGAGGTCCTACTTTTTCCTTCACCTTCGTCCTATACACTTGAAAGAACCCCTTTGGATTAGTCTTTGATTCATTAGCAACTCTAATTTCATAGTCACGTTTAGCCTTTCTAATCGCTTTTTTACTTCTCTTTTAAGCTGAACATATTGGTCAGTAAGGTTAACCTCTCCTCTTCTGATGCGCCTATAAATTCCCCTTTTCTCCCCTAATAGATGCTTTAGCCTCCTGTTAACCCATTTGGGATCGTTATTATTAGACCTAATTTCTCTCTGGGGAATGTATATACTCTGGGCACTGTGTACATTATTTAGAAAACAATCATAAAAGCAGATCCCTTCATATTCATAAGTATGATTATCGTCAATAAAATCATTAGCTAGATAACCCCAATCAAGATTAGACAAATGTTCCCTAAGTCCATTATAATCGGCAGAACGAAAATCGGGGATTTTTACTGTATTATCATTATTCTTGCATTCCCAATTAATGCTAAAGGTGATGGATTTGTGATCACTTGCGCCAAGCTCTTCAGTGATCTCCAGATTATTCACGAGTGTTTCCTTATTTGACAAGACTAGGTCTAGCAAATTATTACCCCTGGTAGGTTCAGTTACACTCTGTTTCAGAAAACAGTCCTGAACTGTTTCCATGAAGTCACTGGACTCTAGATTACCTGTCAAAGAATTCCAGTCAATTTGGCTAAAGTTAAAGTCCCCTACTATGACTACGTTACTGTGTACAGAAGCCCTAACAATTTCGTCCCAAAGAAGTCTCCCTCTATCGTGATCCAAGCCTGGAGGTCGGTATATTACACCTAGAATTAGTTTTTCTTGACCCTCCACGAACTCTACCCAAACAGACTCTGTTACTGCTCCATCTATTTTTATACCTGTTTTTATGCAACAATTAATATTTTCTCGAACATACAATGCAACTCCTCCCCCCTTCCCATTACATCTATCCACATTGAATAACTTAAATCCCTGAATATTACACTCAACAGTCATATCCCGACTCTTTAAATCATACCACGTTTCAGTTAATGCAATGATATCAAAGTTCCCAGCACATGCTACCAAACGTAGTTCATTAATTTTATTTCTTGCACTTCGACTGTTAGCATAAAATACCATCATATGTTTTTTCTTCTGCACATTTTTCCTATTCATCTTTGTTTTTACACAATTTCTGAAATTATCATTACCCAGAGTTACTCCATGACAGTTACTATTAAGATTCTTAATATCAGAGCATAAGTCAATATATCCATACTCATTATTAATCATTTCTAAACCCATACCTCTAACTAATCCTAGTTTAAAGTCCTAACAACCCCCTCAACTGAGGAGAGAGAGAGAGAGAGAGAGAGAGAGAGAGAGAGAGAGAGAGAGAGAGAGAGAGAGAGAGAGAGAGAGAGAGAGAGAGAGACAGACAGACAGACAGAGATCAATCTTCACGGTGGTCGAGAGAGACAGAGAGAAAGGAGAAGAAAAGGCAAAGAGGGGAGAGAGAGGGAGGAAGAGGAGTTGGAGGAGGAGGAGAAGGAAGAGGTGTGTGTGTGTGTGTTAGTTAGTTAGTTAGTTAGTTAGTTACCATTTTGTCCTAGGCACATGTCGGTTAACACTAGGCCTGTTGTATATGCGTGTGCGTGTGTGTGTGTGTGAGTGTGTGTGTGTGTGTGTGTGTGTGTGTGTGTGTGTGTGTGTGTGTGTGTGTGTGTATATGTGTGTGTGTGTGTGTGTGTGTGTGTGTGTGTGTGTGTGTGTGTGTGTGTGTGTGTGTGTGTGTGTGTGTGTGTGTCTGTCTGTGTGTGTGTGTGTCTGTGTGTCTGTGCCTGTGTCTGTGTCTGTGAGTATCTGTGTGAGTGTCTGTGTTTGTCTCTGTGTGTAATATGCTTGATGAAATCAGCTGATTTTAAACTTCCTGTTAGGAAGTTTCATCGTCAGTACAAAAAGTCACTAATAATATTAATAATATTATCTTTATTTCTACATGTATAAGGAATACAGTCCTACTATACAAGTTATACTACAACTATACAGAAAGCCGCTTGTTATGCAGAGCATTTCCCGCAAATTAAGTCAGTTTTGTCCCAGGATGCGACCCACACCAGTCGCCTAACACCCAGGTACCCATTTTACTGATAGTGAACATAGACAACCGGTGTAAGGAAACACGCCCAATGTTTCATCCCTTGCACGGAATCGAACCCGAACCCTCACCGTGTGAAACTAGAGCTTTTGCAACCAGACAACTTGGCTACTGTTAGTATTAACAGTCCTTTCAGTAGAAGACACTCATTTTCTGGTGCTCACTTGTCTACAAAAGCGAAAGGAATTCTTCTTAATAGTACGAAAAAGTTGCAAAATTACTCTACGATACTTTTACCCTATTGTACGACAGGAAAAAACATAAGGAGAAGGATACAAGATTGTGGGACGTTATTTCTGATAGGTGCGAAAAACTAGAAATGTTCCGATGCTGCCAGCCTTGTCGAGGAGGGAGCAGATTACAGAGTTGTGTTGTAAACCAGTAGTCTGAGAATGATGATATGAAAAAGAACTTCAACCAAACTTCATTGATTTGAGACGAAGGGTGACTGACACCAGACAGACCATTCATCATCATTCGGTCATGTAGCAGTAACAACATATCGACATGCATTTAATAATGCACCGTCACCAGTGCTCGGCTGCGGCTGGGCTATAAGTAATTCTGGGGGAATGCACCATGTGTTGTTGTAGACAAAACCGAATGTAAACAATGCCAGAGGAATTACGGTAACACCTACATCAATATGTGCGGGAAAGCCAGGAAAGTTCCTAAATTCAGAGACAACTCACAAATGTTCTAGAATGTGAAAGTATTTTAACCACAGTGGTATATTACCAGCTATTCTAGAAAAATTTCCTGAGTATTTTAATGTAAATGATTAACCATAATTCAATCATACCTTGCTAAAATTAAGGGTATAGTAAATCATCCGAAAACCACTTATAAACTACACTGTAACGAACAAAAAAGGCACAATACAGTGACTGGAACAATACACAAATAACCTGCACATATGAGAGAGAAGCTTACGACTATGTTTCGACGATCCAAAACGTCGTCGTAAGCTTTTCTCTCCTATGTGCAGGTTATCTGCGTACACTGAAATGTTTTGTGACGAAATTTAAGTCTGCATAAATAACTGATCACGACTGTAACCAGAGCATAAAACAGTAAACACTTTATTACCACTACACCTGCACAGCTAACGTCGTACTGGGATCATATCTATTGACCCATCGTGCGCCTCTGTCATCACTTGGCGACCGCCCACAGGATGTGTATGAAGTGCATAATAAAGTTATTAATTAAACTAACGTTAAAAGAGCTTACTTCTCCGGTACCAGATCTGGGATACAACTGAAGAGAAGCGCTCACATACAATGATGATTCTAATATAGCAGTGTTGTGTACTTCTGAGCGCTCAGTCAGCCAAGAAAGAAAGCGTTTAGCAACCAGATTACATAAAGTCGGACAATCAACCAGAGGCAAATTGCAGGACCACTGCTCAGTAACTGAGGTAGCAGTAATATTACAAACACTAATCGCATCAACATCGGCAGTATATTGGCTCAATTGTTTTTAACCAATCTCTCATCACATCCCAAATACGAACACATTCTCAGTGGATGTTCAGTGTTACTGAAGCGTTAACGAAGCCTTGAGCAACTTTAACTTTAGGTGAAAACGAAAGTTGAAGATAGGAAAGTGAAAGTTTCTGAGAAAAGAAAATGTGAATATTAATCACCGACTTCAAGGGAACACGAAAGAAGATGAAGAAAATGATTGATAAAGCAAAAGTTGTGCACATGAAAGTATTGAAATTGAAGATGATTTTTGCTCTACTACAGAGTGAAAATAATATGATAAAGAACATGGATACAGGTAGAATAAGGAAAGCAATATGTGAAGGACATCGCACACCAGTTTTTATGACCTCAGAGTTGTATTATATCGACAGCACTTATCCTGGAGGTAGAACTGAGGACAAAGTAAGTAGGTTAAAGAACACTGTGAGAGATAATGATGTTGAGAAGGGTCAGGAGCAGACTTGCTAGTCAGGAAACAGACAGGGATAAATATTAATATATATAATGAAAAATTGCAAATGATATGTTGTATTTTGACACGAACAGGAATAGGCACTGAATCTCTCTCTCTCTCTCTCTCTCTCTCTCTCTCTCTCTCTCTCTCTCTCTCTCTCTCTCTCTCTCTCTCTCTCTCTCTCTCTCTCTCTCTCTCTCTGTCTGTCTCTCTGTCTGTCTGTCTGTCTGTCTGTCTGTCTGTCTCTCTCTCTCTCTCTCTCTCTCTCTCTCTCTCTCTCTCTCTCTCTCTCTCTCTCTCTCTCTCTCTCTCTCTCTCTCTCTATATATATATATATATATATATATATATATATATATATATATATATATATATATATATATATATATATATATATATATATATATATATATATATATATATATATATATATATATATATATATATATATATTAGTATTTGCGTTAGCTATACGAGTCCTGAAAATATCACAGATTTTTTCTTTGAATACCGAGATCATTTTTGTAGCAACGTGTCTAGTATGTTTGGAAGGATACACATCATCCTAGTACATGAGAAGCAGAATTTGCAAGCTCATTGGAAATGGAAGTTACAGGATTAAAACTGGCTTCAAACTGAGGAATGACAAAGGTATGTAAGTTTCTCGTTTATATCTTTTTCCAGTTCATTTGATGGTGAGATTTTTCAGGAATCTGAGATGGTAATGGCTTGATAAAGCTCCTTGACAGCGAAACGTTGCCACAATAAAATGTCACATTACTTGTACTTGTGTCCTTTTACATAACATGATATGACATCGTTAACACTTCAGTAATAATGAATATGTAATAAAGGAGTGTTTGCTGTGTTACTACTACCTCGGCTTGTCTTACTGTGCAGTTGAAAACTTATTTTTATGGTCAACTGCGCCATCAAGGAAGTACAGTACACTGCTGCGGCCTTTACCTTGGCCATGTTAGATTGTTTATTGCGCAATAGTGCTTCTGTGGAACAAAGTTTTTGGCTTACTCAAGAAGGTAATATGCGTATTTCTGCTGGTTTAGGATGTGAAGTTGGTGGGGAAGCATGCTCCTCTACCAGTTTCTTTTTCCAGTGGTTGTTGTGTATGCATTAGTTGTCTTGGTGCATCGACAATGAAGCTCAGTGAAGACGACACGATTACGAGAGAGTGTTGAGGAGATGCTCTTCTTTGCCGTGGAATCCCATTAATGTCTTAAAATTTTATCTGTTATACATGTTTCATTTATTAAGGTTTCTTGAAGGTAGAGCTGAACCTCTAAGCCATAATAACCTTCGTTAACTCACGGAAGTGTTTCAAGCATGGATAGCGTAGCCTATTAATGTCCTTCCTCCTCTCAGACTGTGGTGCTGATATTGTGACACTGTAAATAATGAGTGACCTATGTTGATGAAGTACAACCATTGGCATTTCTTGACTTATTCCATCATCTGGACACATCCTAGCTGTTACTACTTCGAGTTTAAGAATGCTGCAAGACCTAGTATAATCTATCAATTGTTGAGAATAAAGCTCTTAATAAATAAATATACAATGGCTCGGATATTATGTAGTTCATTCCAGCTTAATGTTTTGTTTGCTGTATATCAGTGATATTCTCTGCCGACAAGTTGATGAATTAGACACATGTGAGACATCTGGATATCTTTACTTGTAGACCTGTCGCTATCCAGTGGCTTCATTAGCACAATAGATGTAAGTAATAGAAACATATACAGCAAATAGTGGAAGATGAGGTAATCAGCCCCTCAGCCTAGGAGCAGGTAATGAGCACCGTAGTTGTGAAGAATCTGAGAGGTGGGAAACAGGTATACGAGAACACAGCTGGAAGTGAAAAACGTGTAAATTACAAGCCTCAACGTTGTCAGGAATGGAGTGACCAGGATGACAAATTGGTAGAGGCAGGATCTATACACAGCTTTAGGAATAAGTATGACAGGGCTTACGAGGCCAGGAGAACAAGAGTTCCTCATACCTGACAGTTTAACGGGAAAGGCCAGGAGCACAGATTCGACCTCTGCAGTCACAAACTGGTGAATACAAGTAGATGAATTCATACATATACACATTTAATGTAGTGTATGTTTGGATTCGGGGAGCAAGGCTTAGCAGGTGTCCAGAACCACGCCTTGATATAAAGTTTGTAACAAAGTCACAGATGGTTTGCAATTCAGTTGCCTCCTGTGCCGACGGTTTAAGCTGAGTTCTCCATATCCAAACTTTGATATAGTAGATGTCTTCTGCCATCCAGTGAGAGCTGTGCAGTTCTCCAGAGTGCGGAACCTAATTCCACGAAGTGGAACATCACCAAGGAAGACGATTGTGATCTCCAGTAGCTCCCGATAAATGTCTCGCGGTTGAAATTGCTCTAGCTTATCCTTACCCAACTTGATTACCTCATCGATTCGTGGAGCTGTTGAACCTCGTATGCGGAAGTCACGAAAGAAGAATTATTTATGAAGGGCCGCTGCTGCTTGAACTGCTTGAAGAACTTAATTTCAGGACCTTGTGAAGGACCCATAGAAGGTGAAAAGATATGTCAAATGAATAAGATTTTATTCCAGATTTAGCTCCAGCGAAATGCAGGCATTCTTGATAACTCCAGTGCTTGTTGGAGTGGTATCGAAGCATTTGCTGGTAATCCTTTCCTTAAAGTCCCCTTCGAGGAATTAGTCTACAGCATCCGCTATTGTTTTCCCATTACCGTAAGAGAGTTTTGGCACTCCCAGAATCTGATGTGCATTTTTTGAGACAGTAAGGATCGGAATCCGTTCCACTTCTTTTTTGACGAGAGTTGTCTGTAATTATCTTTAATCTTTGTAAACGATGAACTGAGAACTGAGATCAAATTTTACCTTCGCGATCGTTAAGTCTCCCGACGATACATTCACTGACAACGAACCGATAGGCCACTGCGATGGTCTGTTTGGAGAGATTGTTGGTAAATAAGTGGACAGTAAAGGCAAGGATGAAAATTACTTTGTGGTCAGAAACTTTCGTTCGATCATCTGCAGCCGAGATTTGACAAGATATTAATGGCTTACAGGTTGGTTGGGGAGATTATAGATAAGTGGACAATAATGACCCTCCGCAAATTCCCTTTGCATCACCGTCAGTATCCTTGATGCTCCTTGAGGACCAAGAACCCAGTACAACAATTGCAAATTCAACTTCTTTTTTGCTGGTCTTCTAGCAGCATCATTTGCATTAAGACCTAGTCTTTTCTCTCTACAATCTCGGCCTCCTTCCTCGGATCCCTCACGTCAACGCAGTCCATTGATGTGACTCGTGCTGCTTTTCTCTGGGACACCAGGAACTGATGGTCTTCCTCGACCAGTCCAAGGAATCACTGAAAAATCTTGTCCCCTGTTTTAAAAATAGGAATTACATTAGCCATCTTCCACATATCAGACACTACACCTGTTTAAAGAGATAAATTAAAAATATTAGTTAATGGTTCACAGAGTTCCATTTTGCATTCCTTAAGAACCCCTGAAAAAACCTCATCAGGACCCGGCGACTTATTTTGCTTCAGCTTGTCTATCTGCTTCACAACCATTTCACTAGTGACTGTGATGTTACATAATTTATCTTCTTCTAGCCCACTATAAAAATTAATTACTGGAATATTGTTAGTGTCTTCCTGTGTAAAAACTGAGAGAAAATAATTATTTAAAATCGAGCACATTTCATTCTCTTTGTCAGTAAGATGCCCATAGTTATTTTTAAGGGGACCTATCTTATCTCTAACTTTTGTTCTATAGACCTGGAAAAAACTTTTTGCGTTAGCTTTCGAATCCTTAGCAACTTTAATTTCATAGTCCCTTTTAGCTTTTCTTATCCCCATTTTAATGTCCCTCTTAATGTCAATATACTGATTCATAAGATGACCCTCGCCTCTTTTGATACGCCTATAAATTCGTTTCTCATGCCATAGTAGATATTTTAGCCTATTATTCATCCATTTTGGGTCATTTCTATTTGATCTAATTTCTTTATACGGGATAAACGTTCTTTGAGCAGCGTGTATAGTGTTCAGAAAACTGTCATATTGATAGCTCTCTTCGTTACCCCAGTCAACAGATGATAAGTGTTCTCTAAGCCCATCGTAATCTGCTAAGCAAAAATCTGGGACTGTTACTGAGTTATCCCTACTATCATACTTCCATTCAATGCTAAATGTAATTGATTTGTGGTCGCTAGCACCCAGTTCCTCTGAAATTTCTAAATTATTAACAAGGGATTTATTGTTTGCCAGAACTAAGTCAAGCAGGTTATTTCCCCTCGTAGGTTCAGTCACAAACTGCTTCAAAAAACAATCCTGAACTACTTCTAAGAAGTCGTGTGATTCTAAATTCTCAGTCAAGAAATTCCAATCAATATGACTAAAGTTAAAGTCTCCTAGAATTACTACATTATCGTGCCTTGTGGCCTTAACAATTTCCGCCCATAGTAGTCTCCCTTGGTCCCTATCTAAGTTTGGGGGACGGTATATCACACCTAAAATCAGTTTTTAATGCCCCTCTGAAAATTCTATCCAAACAGACTCTGTATGAGTTACCTCAGACTTAATACCCGTTTTTATGCAACAGTTCAAGTGATCTCGGACATACAATGCCACCCCACCCCCTTTCCCGATACTTCTATCGACTTGGAACAATTTAAAACCCTGAATGTAACATTCCGCAGGCATGTCCCGACTTTTTGAATTAAACCACGTCTCAGTTAAGGCAAATACATCAATGTTACCTGCACTAGCAACTAATCTCAACTCGTCCATCTTATTCCTAGCACTACGGTTATTAACATAATAAACATTGAAACACTCTCCTTTCTCTTTACCCTTCCTGCTCATTTCTGTTTTTCTACTAAACCTTTTACTGTCCTTATCACCTAGTGTCACTGGGTTTTCAATATCTACCTCGTTCTGCTTATTACTAGTTCCCCTAGAAATCATAATATTACTACACTGGGACTTCACTGTAGTCATGCCAAAACCCATACCACTAACTATTCCTAGTTTAAAGTCCTAACAGCTCCCTCCACTGCAGCTGCCAGCGCCCCCACCCCAGATCTAGATAAGTGAACCCCATCCCTGGCATACGTGTCATTTCTGCCATAGAAGAGGTCCCAGTTGTCAATGAATGTTACTGCATTTTCCTTACAGTATTTGTCCAGCCAGCAATTGACACCAATTGCCCTGGACAACCATTCGTTTCCAACTCCTCTCCTTGGCAAAATACCACATATGACAGGGTTCCCACCCTTCCTCCTAATTATTTCTATTGCTGACCTATACCTGCTAATCAGGTCTTCACTCCTACGTCTGCCAACATCGTTGCCACCAGCACTGAGACAGATAATATTATTGCTCCCATTACCTCTCATGATGTCATCCAGACGGCTAACAATATCCTCCATCCCAGCCCCAGGAAAGCAAACCCTCTGTCTCCTACTCCTGTCCTTCAAGGAGAACGCCCTATCCATATACCTAACTTGGCTATCCCCAACAACATCAATATTCTTACCTTCCTTGGTGTCGTTCGTCGTGACGTTCCCAGCAGTCGACTCACATTCGTCGGGTAGCACTGAGAATGTATTAGATGTTTCCACAACAGTTTCCACGGCAGTTTCATTCTTCTTCATCGTTTCAACCTTTCCATTCGTCTTCTTGATCGTCAACTTCGTTCCCTGCTGTCCAGCCACTGACCAGTACCCCTTCTTGACCTGAGGGCTCAAAACAGGAGGACTACTACGAATCTTCTTATTTTCCTCGGTCAGTCGCCGAATCTCCATCTTCGCCATCCTCAATTCTTCCTTAAGCTGTAGATGAATGGTTCACAGAACCGACACGTTGATAAATTAGACGCATGTGCAACTCTTGGGTATCTTTATTAAGGAAACGTTTCGCCACACAGTGGCTTCATCAGTCCATACACAGGAGAAGCTTGAAGAATAGGAGGAGAATGAGGTAATCAGTCCCTCAACCTTGAGTCGATGTGGTCAGTCCATCAATCTTGAGTAGAATACGGCATATGAGCGGAGAAGGAGCTTATAAACCGTAGGTAGGAGAGGTGCAGCAGTCATAGGTGGTGTCACATTTGCCCAATGTGTAAGTAGGTCGTGCCCAAGGGTTAGGCAAGCGAAGAATTCCCAAGTATTAAGATCCCAAGAAGTTGCAGTGTCTGACAGGATTGTAGATGAATGGTTCACAGAACCGACACGTTGATAAATTAGACACATGTGCAACTCTTGGGTATCTTTATTAAGGAAACGTTTCGCCACAAAGTGGCTTCATCAGTCCATACACAGTAGAAGCTTGAAGAATAGGAGGAGAATGAGGTAATCAGTCCCTCAACCTTGAGTCGATGTGGTCAGTCCATCAATCTTGAGTAGATTGACTGACCACATCGACTCAAGGTTGAGTGCTTGAACAGCATATGTCGCATCATTGTAGAAACCTTTCTCCCTCGGGAGCCAGAGACGGGTCATCGCAAGATTGAGATCCGTGCCAGGACTACGGTCTTGGCGAACATTATACATACATACATCTGTATGCTACACACCGGACACACCAGAGCACTGCTTACTCACGATGCATTACTTTAACAGAGTAAAGATCAAACCAGCGAGTGGCACAACCAATGAGTCGTTCAAACTAGCACTTGCAGCTGTCGTTAGTGGCAGGCTGCAAGTCAAATGTAATGCGATTTTATCGCTCAAAGAGGCCTTTGTTGTCGTCTGTACAGACGACACAGAGGCTGAGAAACTACTTACCACCACTGCTACTACCACTCTACGAGACCAGGGATTTCTTGTCTTGACTTCCCCAGCACTGAGGGCCAGGAGAACTGTGTTCCTCAAGCGACTCGACAACCTTATCACTGTACAGGCCACTGAAGAAATCAAGTCATCTATCGAAGCAAAGAACCCTTGGGCCAAGGTAGACTTCATTACTAAAATACCCAATGCTTCATCCATGCTGAAGGTCACCTTCAGTGACGTCAACATGGCAGCCAGAGCTCTCGCTGAGGGCCTGGCTATTCACTACTTCCACATCAACCCAGCCTTCATCGAAGCAGAGAAATTCCAACATATCTCACAGTGCTATAATTGTTACTCATACTTACACACCACAAATGATTGTCCTACCAAGGCCAAGAAGTTCTGCTCCACCTGTGGCCGTGAGGGTCATGACTTCAAAAATTGCACTACTGCTTCACCACCTAAATGCTTGAACTGCAAGGATGACCACCATACTCTTGCTGCCAGGTGCCCTACCAGAAGAGACATACTCAAGAAACAACAACAACAACAACAACAACAAAAGAAACCCAACCCACAAGCAACCACATATTCTGCTATCGCCAAGCTTCAAGCAGACACTACCAAGATACTACATGCCACGCAAGCTACTCCCACCACTTCCCTGCCAGCACCTACTGCCGACTCCACCAAGATTCTTTGTTGCATTATGTATGCTCATGTACAGAATGCAGCTGAGCCTGGTTCCTTCAACACCACCATCAATGGTGTGATGAATGGTTTGAAAAACCGACAAGTTGAAGATTGAGACACTTATGCAGCATATGGGAATCTTTATTCAGGAAACGTTTCGCCACACAGTGGCTTCATCAGTCCAATACAAAGAGGAAGGCGTAAGGAGAGGAGGAGAATGAGGTAATCAGTCCCTCAACCTGGAGTCGATGTGTTCAGTCCATGGAACTGAACACATCGACTCCAGGTTTTTCAAACCATTCATCACAATTCATCAGGGCCTGGGAATTTGTTAGGTTTTATTTTCTCTATTTGTCTGAGGACCTTGTCACTAGTTACTGCAATCGTGCATAGTTTATTATCGTCCTGCTCTACATAATTTATTATTTCTGGAATTTCGCTAGTATCTTCCTGAGTAAAAACTGAGAGGAAGTAAGAATTGAAAATTTCACACATATCCCAATTACTGTCAGTGATCTGGCCAGAGTTACTCTTAAGTGGGCCTATCTTGTCTCTAATCTTACTTCTGTAAACCTGAAAGAACCCTTTTGGGTTAATCTTTGAATCCCTTGCGACCTTAGCCTCATAATCTCTTTTTGCTTTCTTATTTCTTTTTTTTTATTTCTCTCTTTAATTGAATATATTGATTTCTTAACTGCCCATTCCCTTTTTTGATACGTCTAAAAATGTCTCTTTTGACCAATGAGATGTTTTAATCTATTGTTCATCCGTTTGGGATCATTTTTGTTAGATCTAATTTCCCTACTCGGAACAAAAGTTGACTGAGCAGCTAGAACTATGCTCTGAAAAACGTCATGTTGGCAACCAACACCAGCTACCTGACCCATATGTATGTATGTATAATGTTCGCCAAGACCGTAGTCCTGGCACGGGTCTCAATCTTGCGATGACCCGTCTCTGGCTTCCGAGGGAGAAAGGTTTCTACAATGATGCGACATATGCTGTTCAAGCACTCTTCTGGTCAGTTCAACTGGTGCATCTCATAAGCGACAACACCGTATGTACTCCTAACTATGGACACTAACGAGGAGGAGGATATGTCGTTATCACAGGTAACAGCTTGTCTGGTTCGTTGACTCCATGGTACACTAGTGTGGCCGCAGTCATCTCTGGTTCCTCTTCGGGAGGGAATATCACTCCTAGATGCCTGCGGAGTGTCTCAGTAACTTCTCACTCCAGAAGATAGTGTGTTAGGGGCCGCTGGACAATGTGCTGACAGTACTGGCACATCTCCTCCTCAGCCTTGCCTACCATCATCTTGGCTGTGGGGAAGCCCAAACGAAGCCAATGGATGGCGGTACACTGCGCTCTGGACCAGCTTCTATCATATGGAGGGGGTTCTCCCTGAGTCGCTGCTCGGTACCACTGTTGAGATGGGGTATCACCTAAGACCTCCCCCATTAGTTTCATGGCTCTGGCAGCCACCAGTTTGGTCTGTCGTAGGCTGATTGGGACAGTAATCCCAACATGTGGATAGTCTGTTGCTGCCTTGGCTGCATCATCTGCCGCCTCATTTCCCCGGATGCCAGCATGGCTGGGGATCCAGTTCAATGTCGATCTGTTACCCTGAACTTCTAAGGCTGTCATTATGCTCAGGATCGATGTGATGAGGTGAACATTGTCCTGTGGTTGAGGATGGGAGAGGGCATTGATTGCAGACGTAGAATCAACATGTATGACAGGTCGGAGTCGATGTCGTAGGGCATGTGACAATGCCTGCTGAATCGCCACCAGCTCAGCTTGAAGGATCGTGCAGTGGTCAGGGAGTCGCCAGCCTTGTGTGTGACCATTGTGGTACAGTCCTGCTGCTGCTCTCTTCCTGTCAGGGTCGACAGAACCATCTGTGAAATACACTGCACATGTGCCTCCCTCTGCCAGTGCCATGCTTGTCTCAGCATGATTGCTGAGAGTGTCTTGACTGCAGAGACGCTTAGAGATGGGTAGCTGCATGATGCAAACATCGGCTGGATCTGGGCGCCAGGGAGGTGGTGGATGGTACCCAGCAACAGGAAGGTCACAACTCTTCTCAAGGAGTAGTTGTATAGGCAGCAGCTTCCGTCCAGCAGCACAAAACGAACGAATCCAGGAGTAGTCCGTGAAGAGTGTGGGATCTTGTGCCATGGTTGTCAATATCCGTCTCCTTAGTGGGGTACCTTGCTGCCTGTGCAGAATCGTGGCCACTTTGCAGGCGTTTATATATCTTACTCTGTCAGCCAAGGAAGGAAGCCGGGCCTCAGATCTGAGACATACTGTGTTGGTCCAGATGGGGGCCCCAAGCATAGTTCTTATCGCCTGATTTTGTACGACCTCCACTCTTTGCCTGCTCTGCGGGAAGAGATGAGCTAACGCCGGTGCACCGTAGTCAATGAGCGAGCGTATAGCTTGTATATAGTACATCTTTGCTTGCCCCTGCACGGTGCCTCGTCATGGCTCTCATGGCGTTGAGTCTGAGTAGAGCACGTGACCTGACATACTCGGCCTGTTTCTGAAAGGTCAGCTTTTTATCAATGTAGATTCCCAAGTACAGGTAGGAGCCCGTCCACTCAAGTTCTATATCCTGAATACGTAATCTATTCACAGGATCTGGTCCCTTGAACATCATTGCAAGAGATTTCTCGGCCGAGATCTTGAGGCCTAGTTCCTTGCAAGACTGCGTAATTAGGTCCAAAGCTCTCTGAGCCTGTCGTTCTAAATTGCCTTTCCCATTCACTACGAGTGCAAGATCATCAGCATAGCTGAGGAGCTGTGTACCACTATGAAAGGGAAGGCTCACAAGTTCCTGCATAAGGATGTTAAACAGGGTAGGACTGAGCACACCTCCTTGTGGCGTACCGTTTTCCAGGGTTTTAAAGGAAGAGTAGTGTCCATGAAAGCTGACACAGGCCTGCCTGCCCCTAAGGTAGGACTCTATCCAGGCCATGAGGCGTCCTTTGATTCCCTTCCAAGCTAGTATTGCCAGAATTGTTAGGTAAGACACATATGCAACAGTTAGACAACTTTATTCCGAAACGTTTCGCCTACACAGTAGGCTTCTTCAGTCGAGTACAGAAAAGTTGATAGAAGCAGAAGATACTTGAAGACGATGTAATCAGTCCATCACCCTTAAAGTTTTGAGGTGGTCAGTCCCTCAGTCTGGAGAAGAGCATTGTTCCGTTGCCTGAAACAATATGAAGTTGAAGTGACAGGATGGAGCCTTTTATAGTGCCAGGAGGTGAGACGTAGGTTGCGTTGGGAGGGCAGGTCCCTCTCAAACCCAGCCGTTCTAACTAGTAGAGATTGTCGAAGTTCATGGTCTGTACCAAGATACCCTTGTGTTGCAGTGTCTGACAGAATGAACATTAAAATGGTATAAAATACCGACAGATTGTTAGGTAAGACACATATGCAACAGTTAGGTATCTTTATTTCGAAACGTTTCGCCTACACAGTAGGCTTCTTCAGTCGAGTACAGAAAAGTTGATAGAAGCAGAAGATACTTGAAGACGATGTAATCAGTCCATCACCCTTAAAGTTTTGAGGTGGTCAGTCCCTCAGTCTGGAGAAGAGCATTGTTCCGTTGCCTGAAACAATATGAAGTTGAAGTGACAGGATGGAGCCTTTTATAGTGCCAGGAGGTGAGACGTAGGTTGCTTTGGGAGGGCAGGTCCCTCTCAAACCCAGCCGTTCTAACTAGTAGAGATTGTCGAAGTTCATGGTCTGTACCAAGATACCCTTGTGTTGCAGTGTCTGACAGAATGAACATTAAAATGGTATAAAATACCGACAGATTGTTAGGTAAGACACATATGCAACAGTTAGGTATCTTTATTTCGAAACGTTTCGCCTACACAGTAGGCTTCTTCAGTCGAGTACAGAAAAGTTGATAGAAGCAGAAGATACTTGAAGACGATGTAATCAGTCCATCACCCTTAAAGTTTTGAGGTGGTCAGTCCCTCAGTCTGGAGAAGAGCATTGTTCCGTTGCCTGAAACAATATGAAGTTGAAGTGACAGGATGGAGCCTTTTATAGTGCCAGGAGGTGAGACGTAGGTTGCGTTGGGAGGGCAGGTCCCTCTCAAACCCAGCCGTTCTAACTAGTAGAGATTGTCGAAGTTCATGGTCTGTACCAAGATACCCTTGTGTTGCAGTGTCTGACAGAATGAACATTAAAATGGTATAAAATACCGACAGATTGTTAGGTAAGACACATATGCAACAGTTAGGTATCTTTATTTCGAAACGTTTCGCCTACACAGTAGGCTTCTTCAGTCGAGTACAGAAAAGTTGATAGAAGCAGAAGATACTTGAAGACGATGTAATCAGTCCATCACCCTTAAAGTTTTGAGGTGGTCAGTCCCTCAGTCTGGAGAAGAGCATTGTTCCGTTGCCTGAAACAATATGAAGTTGAAGTGACAGGATGGAGCCTTTTATAGTGCCAGGAGGTGAGACGTAGGTTGCGTTGGGAGGGCAGGTCCCTCTCAAACCCAGCCGTTCTAACTAGTAGAGATTGTCGAAGTTCATGGTCTGTACCAAGATACCCTTGTGTTGCAGTGTCTGACAGAATGAACATTAAAATGGTATAAAATACCGACAGATTGTTAGGTAAGACACAAAAGGCAAAGGAACAATGCTCTTCTCCAGACTGAGGGACTGACCACCTCAAAACTTTAAGGGTGATGGACTGATTACATCGTCTTCAAGTATCTTCTGCTTCTATCAACTTTTCTGTACTCGACTGAAGAAGCCTACTGTGTAGGCGAAACGTTTCGAAATAAAGATACCTAACTGTTGCATATGTGTCTTACCTAACAATCTGTCGGTATTTTATACCATTTTAATGTTCATTCTGTCAGACACTGCAACACAAGGGTATCTTGGTACAGACCATCAACTTCGACAACCTCTACTAGTGAGAACGGCTGGGTTTGAGAGGGACCTGCCCTCCCAAAGCAACCTACGTCTCACCTCCTGGCACTATATAAAGGCTCCATCCTGTCACTTCAACTTCATATTGTTTCAAACAACGGAACAATGCTCTTCTCCAGACTGAGGGACTGACCACCTCAAAACTTTAAGGGTGATGGACTGATTACATCGTCTTCAAGTATCTTCTGCTTCTATCAACTTTTCTGTACTCGACTGAAGAAGCCTACTGTGTAGGCGAAACGTTTCGAAATAAAGATACCTAACTGTTGCATATGTGTCTTACCTAACAATCTGTCGGTATTTTATACCATTTTAATGTTCATTCTGTCAGACACTGCAACACAAGGGTATCTTGGTACAGACCATCAACTTCGACAACCTCTACTAGTGAGAACGGCTGGGTTTGAGAAGGACCTGCCCTCCCAAAGCAACCTACGTCTCACCTCCTGGCACTATATAAAGGCTCCATCCTGTCACTTCAACTTCATATTGTTTCAAACAACGGAACAATGCTCTTCTCCAGACTGAGGGACTGACCACCTCAAAACTTTAAGGGTGATGGACTGATTACATCGTCTTCAAGTATCTTCTGCTTCTATCAACTTTTCTGTACTCGACTGAAGAAGCCTACTGTGTAGGCGAAACGTTTCGAAATAAAGATACCTAACTGTTGCATATGTGTCTTACCTAACAATCTGTCGGTATTTTATACCATTTTAATGTTCATTCTGTCAGACACTGCAACACAAGGGTATCTTGGTACAGACCATCAACTTCGACAACCTCTACTAGTGAGAACGGCTGGGTTTGAGAAGGACCTGCCCTCCCAAAGCAACCTACGTCTCACCTCCTGGCACTATATAAAGGCTCCATTCTGTCACTTCAACTTCATATTGTTTCAAACAACGGAACAATGCTCTTCTCCAGACTGAGGGACTGACCACCTCAAAACTTTAAGGGTGATGGACTGATTACATCGTCTTCAAGTATCTTCTGCTTCTATCAACTTTTCTGTACTCGACTGAAGAAGCCTACTGTGTAGGCGAAACGTTTCGAAATAAAGATACCTAACTGTTGCATATGTGTCTTACCTAACAATCTGTCGGTATTTTATACCATTTTAATGTTCATTCTGTCAGACACTGCAACACAAGGGTATCTTGGTACAGACCATCAACTTCGACAACCTCTACTAGTGAGAACGGCTGGGTTTGAGAAGGACCTGCCCTCCCAAAGCAACCTACGTCTCACCTCCTGGCACTATATAAAGGCTCCATCCTGTCACTTCAACTTCATATTGTTTCAAACAACGGAACAATGCTCTTCTCCAGACTGAGGGACTGACCACCTCAAAACTTTAAGGGTGATGGACTGATTACATCGTCTTCAAGTATCTTCTGCTTCTATCAACTTTTCTGTACTCGACTGAAGAAGCCTACTGTGTAGGCGAAACGTTTCGAAATAAAGATACCTAACTGTTGCATATGTGTCTTACCTAACAATCTGTCGGTATTTTATACCATTTTAATGTTCATTCTGTCAGACACTGCAACACAAGGGTATCTTGGTACAGACCATCAACTTCGACAACCTCTACTAGTGAGAACGGCTGGGTTTGAGAAGGACCTGCCCTCCCAAAGCAACCTACGTCTCACCTCCTGGCACTATATAAAGGCTCCATTCTGTCACTTCAACTTCATATTGTTTCAAACAACGGAACAATGCTCTTCTCCAGACTGAGGGACTGACCACCTCAAAACTTTAAGGGTGATGGACTGATTACATCGTCTTCAAGTATCTTCTGCTTCTATCAACTTTTCTGTACTCGACTGAAGAAGCCTACTGTGTAGGCGAAACGTTTCGAAATAAAGATACCTAACTGTTGCATATGTGTCTTACCTAACAATCTGTCGGTATTTTATACCATTTTAATGTTCATTCTGTCAGACACTGCAACACAAGGGTATCTTGGTACAGACCATCAACTTCGACAACCTCTACTAGTGAGAACGGCTGGGTTTGAGAAGGACCTGCCCTCCCAAAGCAACCTACGTCTCACCTCCTGGCACTATATAAAGGCTCCATCCTGTCACTTCAACTTCATATTGTTTCAAACAACGGAACAATGCTCTTCTCCAGACTGAGGGACTGACCACCTCAAAACTTTAAGGGTGATGGACTGATTACATCGTCTTCAAGTATCTTCTGCTTCTATCAACTTTTCTGTACTCGACTGAAGAAGCCTACTGTGTAGGCGAAACGTTTCGAAATAAAGATACCTAACTGTTGCATATGTGTCTTACCTAACAATCTGTCGGTATTTTATACCATTTTAATGTTCATTCTGTCAGACACTGCAACACAAGGGTATCTTGGTACAGACCATCAACTTCGACAACCTCTACTAGTGAGAACGGCTGGGTTTGAGAAGGACCTGCCCTCCCAAAGCAACCTACGTCTCACCTCCTGGCACTATATAAAGGCTCCATCCTGTCACTTCAACTTCATATTGTTTCAAACAACGGAACAATGCTCTTCTCCAGACTGAGGGACTGACCACCTCAAAACTTTAAGGGTGATGGACTGATTACATCGTCTTCAAGTATCTTCTGCTTCTATCAACTTTTCTGTACTCGACTGAAGAAGCCTACTGTGTAGGCGAAACGTTTCGAAATAAAGATACCTAACTGTTGCATATGTGTCTTACCTAACAATCTGTCGGTATTTTATACCATTTTAATGTTCATTCTGTCAGACACTGCAACACAAGGGTATCTTGGTACAGACCATGAACTTCGACTACCTCTACTAGTGAGAACGGCTGGGTTTGAGAAGGACCTGCCCTCCCAACGCAACCTACGTCTCACCTCCTGGCACTATAAAAGGCTCCATCCTGTCACTTCAACTTCATATTGTTTCAAACAACGGAACAATGCTCTTCTCCAGACTGAGGGACTGACCACCTCAAAACTTTAAGGGTGATGGACTGATTACATCGTCTTCAAGTATCTTCTGCTTCTATCAACTTTTCTGTACTCGACTGAAGAAGCCTACTGTGTAGGCGAAACGTTTCAAAATAAAGATACCTAACTGTTGCATATGTGTCTTACCTAACAATCTGTCGGTATTTTATACCATTTTAATGTTCATTCTCGATGCCCGGGGCAGTGTCACCTGTGTTCTTAATGGCACGTCGGAGTTCCAAGTCCCTGAGGTCTTCATCAGTCACATCTTCCGACTCACATGCAGCTTGTATCGTTACCTGGCGCTGGGGCAGAAGATCCGTCTGTATATTCCGGATGTCCTGTGGGAGCTGAGTGGATGTTCCCCTGGAAGTGAAAAGCTCCAATAGTTTCTCAGCTTCCTGGGATGGGTTCGGGTGTGCTGGTGGCCTCGGCTTGCTCTTGCCATTTGCTATGTTGAGCTTGCCCCATATCTCAGATAAGGTGGTGTGATGCCCGAATGTTGAGCACCACTCCAGCCATTTCTCAGTTTTTACTCTGAAAGAGACTCTGCGGGCATGCTGCTAGGTAAGACACATATGCAACAGTTGCATATGTGTCTTACCTAACAACCTGTCGGTATTTTATACCATTTTAATGTTAAACGGGCATGCTGCACAATGGCTCTCAGAGTATTCCTGTTCTCTGCCGTAGGGTTACGCCTGTATAGCTTCCTAAAAGAGTTGATGCGGTGGTTCTGCTCCCGCACCTCGTCGTTGTAGAACCACCAGTCTCTTTTGTGAGTGCGTCCTGCGGACTTCTTTGGAATTGCGCACTCTGCTGCCTGGATGAGAACAGTGATTAGCTCCTGTTCAGCCGTATCACAGTCTTCAGATAGAGAGTATGTGGACCACCAGTCATGAAGATAATCCTGGAACACCTTCCAGTTGGCCCTCTTTACGTCCCATCTAGGAGGCAGCACAACTGTGGGAGGCCTGTTGATGTTGAAGGTGGTGATCACTGCAAAGTGGTCACTGACAAGGTGAGGATGAGTTTCCCATGTGGCTCCTGCTGCGAGTTGTCTTGACCCGAAGGTAAGGTCGAGGCAGCCACCCAACAGGTGTGTGGGGTCTCCATTGTTTAGCAACTTTACCTCTGGAATATCGTGTAGGAGCATTGCTATGTGTCTGCCAGCAGCATTGGTTGCTGAGTGAGAGTGCAGCATTGGGTGATGTGCATTGAAATCTCCACCCACAATAATACACTCAGTGCGTGCTAGTGCGAGGAGCTCTGCAATGTCAAGGGTGTGTCTTGGGTTCTTGTAGATGTTATAGATGGTAATGGGCGCCCCAGGTATGTGCACAAGGATGGCCTGTACCTCGACATCCTCCCCACAGTCCACAGGGTTGGCTATAACCTCGTGAGGTATTGTATTGGATATAAATACAGCTGTGCCTCTGCAGTGAACGCCTGGGTCCGTGTGCCGAAAATACCCAGCAAAACCGGGTAGTCTTGGGCACATAGTCGGGACAGTCAGAGTTTCTTGTAGCAAGACGATATCAACCCGATCCCGAATTACTGCCTCCAGCAAGAGGTGCTGTTTGCCCCTCAGGCCCTGAATGTTCCACTGTAGGACCTTGAGGGTGTGATTTGGTACCAAGGTTATTCCATCGATGTTGTTTCCTGAGCTGGAGACTGAGTCCTGCCCGCTCTGAGAACCTGCAAATTCATGGCATCCACTGTCTCCTCTTCGGTCAGAAAGCACACTCTCAGGAACGTACTGACCATCTGCCGGAATGCGCTCTGTTGTTCCGTGGAGTTGACTGTGTTGCAAATAAGATCTGTGAACACCTTGATGAGTGCTACGAGATCCTCACTGGTGAGGGCCTGCTTTGGAGTTGGGTTCGAAAGAGTGGATATTATCTGGGTTGTTGTGGTCTGTAGGGACTGCTGAGGGTTGGATTTCTTTATTGTATGCACCGAGGTCTGTTGCTGTATACCAGGGTGGGTAGCCGGGATCTGCTGGTGAGGTGCCAGTTGAGTCTGCAAAGCGCCTGTGCCGGGTAAGGAGTGCCTGCGTTGTCGTGCTATGGCCGGTGGGGGCTCGTTTAGTGCCGCCTTCTGATCGCATTGACCAGATGCACCCTGTTGACGCCTCCTGTTCCTCTTGTTTCTGTTTCTTCGTTGAGGTAGGGGTGCAGGAGGTTCTTGACCTTGACGCCTGGTTGAGGCTTCTAGGGTTGGGAATTCCTGGGCATTGACTTGGGTTAGCTGCTGAGAGATCTGCGGTATGGCAGGGTTCTCTGCACCCATCGTTTGCTGAGAGTGATGATCCGTCGTAGCCTGTTGCCGAGTTTTTGGCGTCTTCCAGACTTCTTGAATTCTGGCGAGCCTCTCGGGGCATCGAGGATTCCAGGCATGGTGTTTCTGCCTGCAGTTCTGGCATTGTGGAGTTGGTGGCGATGCATTTTTCAGCTTGGTGATGCATTCCTCGGTAGGGTGGTGCTGGCTGCAGACACCGCAGATTACTCTGTTCGGACAGAGTGCACCCAGGTGTCCATAACGCTGACACTTGAAACAGCGAACTGGTTCTACTGTGAAGGTCCTGACATCGTACCTGCCCCAAGAACCGAGGTCCAGCTGGGATGGCAGTGGTCCTACATGCTGAATGAGGACCTGTCGGGTTGGTGCATTGCCTGCCGTCTTTGCCTTGAGACGTTGAGCTGACACCACACTGGGGTGAGCTGCTACTGCCTCGATGGGCATCATCAGCGGGTATCGCATCACTACACCCTTGGTGATCTTCTGCCGAGAGTCCAGTTCCTCCAGGGTGAATGAGCGATCTGTCTCCATGACTCTCTTCAAGGTGGTATACATTTCCTTGTTGAGAGGAGTCAATATTGGTTCTCCCCTCAAGTTGAACCATATCTTGAACTTCAGGTTGTGTCGTGATTCCAGGTATGAAACAACCCCATAGTGGGTTCTGTGGTCCCCGTAAGACTTCACCTTGAATTTGCCAGGTCGGTTGAGCTGGTTTGCCTGCTCCTTGGACGGATGGCGCTTCTTCTTGTTGTCCACAGTGTTCCATCCCTCTTGGTTTTCCGGGGGTGGGGTGTTTATTTCCGCACCTGTTTCTATTGTCGATGGCTCCATGGTTGGGACTGTCAGATCTGCTACAATGTGAGCAGGATCTTCCTCTTCCTCTCGCAACTTCTTCGCTAGAATTTCGCCCCACATTTCCAAATCTGAGTCCTCCGTCGTGTTCATGGAGCATCGTGACCTCTTCTTTTCGGCAGAAGCCATGTGCCTATCTTGTGATAAGGTAGTGAACTGTGTGGCAACATTTCGCTCTCCAGGAGCTTTATCAAGCCATGTACCTGACCCATAGCCAGATGATCCCAATTTAGCTCACTCAGGTAATTTTTCAGTCCCATGAAATCAGCCAAGCGGAAGTCTGAGACAGAGACTTGATTGCAGTTTACTGGGTAATTCCATAATATATTGAAACTAAGTGATTTGTGATCACTTTCCCCAAGCTCATCATTAACCTCAAGATTATTAATTAGTGATTCTTTGTTGGCAAGAACCAAGTCAAGCATATTGTTTCCTCTAGTTGGTTCTGTCACAAATTGTTTTAAAAAGCAATCCTGAACCGTATCAAGAAATTCACTAGACTCAAGATTTCCTGTCAAATCGTTCCAATCAATTTGTCTAAAGTTAAAATCCCCCATTAACACAACATTTTCATATCTAGACGCCTTATGAGTTTCGTCCCATAGCAGTTTACTGCACTCCCTATCAAGGTTTGGGGGCCTATGTATCACACCCAAATTTAATTTTTCATACCCTTCGAGAAACTGTAGCCAAACAGATTCTGTGTCCGATGTTTCTAATTTTATATCATGTCTAAGACAACAATTTAAATTATCTCTGACATACATCGCCACTCCACCACCCTTCCTGTTGACTCTATCAGTGTGGAATAGTTTATAACCTTTCATGCTGCATTCAGACGGCATTTTCTCTATCCTTCAAGCTGAACCAGGTTTCAGTTATAGCAATAATATCTATATTACCTACACTTGCTAGTAATTTTAGCTCATCTCAGCAAGAAGAAGAAACTGAGGAAGGAGTTTCTCCATATGTATCACACAAATAGCCGCAGTGCAAGAAACAAGATGGATGAGTTGAGAGTGTAGAAAACACTGATGTTTTTTTGCAGTAACTAATACGTTGTATAATTTGTAGAGTGGGGACGCGCCTGCCAAGTGCCACATTTAGGGTTTTAAAATGCTCCATCTTCTTCGAAGTAATGGGAAGGTTGTGAGACAGCACAACACGTCTGAGAAAACTTACATAAGTTTTAAATGTACACACAAAGATACAGCGTTAGTAAAAAAAATTAGAGGGATATCAAAAAATAATTTTGAGTGCAATATTCCGTCCCCTAAACTTGGACAGTGACCAAGGACGATTTTTTTAAGAGAAAATTGTTATGGTTTCAAGGTATAACAACGTAGTAATTCCAGAGGATTTTCACTTTAGTCACATTGACTGGAATTTCTTGACTGAGAATCTAGAGTCAAATGGCTTCTTAAAGATGATCCTGGACTCTTATTTAACAATTTTTTTTTACAGAAAAAAAACGTAAGGAAATAACCTGCTAGACATGGTTCTCGCAAACAAGGAGACTATTGTCAATTATTGAGAGATAATTGACCAATTATCGGTGACAAATTGATTACTTTAAATGCTGAATGGAGGAATGTAAGTAAGAATAATGCAGAAAGAACAATAGATTTTTGTTCTTGGAGAACACCTGTCATGTGTAGGCTGGGACAACGTAAAGAAATTTCCACATATATGTGAACATATATTCCCTCTGGGGAAATAAGATCTAATAGAAATAATCGGAAATGAATTAACGGAAAGCTAAAGAAATCATTTCTTTTAGCTGTGAAGAAGAAAATTTCCAGTTTAACAATAGAGACGAAGGTCACCTCATGAACCATTATTATCATATTAAAAGAGAATTATGAATAGAATAGGCAGAACGAGACTTTGAAATTAAAGTTGCAAAAGATTCAAATGCAAATTAGACAAGTTTTTCTATGAACTTAGAAAAACAGTAAGAAAGTTATGTCCACTTAAGACTGACACTGGATATCTTAGTGGCCATGAGAAAGAAATGTGCTCGATTATTAATGGTAATTTCTTTGGATCTTCACTCAAGAAGACATATACGATGTTCCAGTTACTAATTATTATAGTTCGTCTGAGAAAAATAATGCAGCATCACAGACACTAGTGGTTTGGTAAATAATCAGTTCGGCCGATTAAAGTAAAATAAGTCATAAGACCCTGATGAACTTTCTCAATGGTTCTTAAAGAGTGTAAAATGGAACCTAATGAACCATTAATTAACCTTTTCAATACTTCACGTCAAACAGGTGTAATGTCGGAGATATAAAGATAATTAATGTAATTTTCTTATATTGAAGTTGGGGATAAGTCATCGCGATCAAATTACTGCCCAGCAAGACTAACAACAATTATGAAAATTATTCGACTCAGTTTAAGCCGCTATAATATGAAATCACCTTGTTAAACACAGTTTGATTCATAATACTCAACATAGATTAAGAAATGGCCACTCCTGCTTCACCGAAGTCAGCCACCGGAGGCAGTAAATCATCAGAGGGAAAACGATATTGTTTAATTTGATTTCGGAAAGGCTTTTGATAGAATATGTGTTACAAAGGCGACATCTATTACTTAGACATCTACCAGAAGATACCAGAAGGCCAAAATAGTGATACTCACTTGGTATCTAGCCTGTTCCTGGCTAGTAGCATATTTATCAGTATTAACTCTACACACACACGCATACACTCACAAACACACACACACACACACACACACACACACACACGCACACACACACACACACACACACACACACACACACACACACACACACACACACATACACACACACACACACAAGAAGTAAGAGACGAGAGAGAGGGGTGGGTTGATTGCAACTTCTTGGACTGCAAGAAGGCCTTCGACACAGTTCCTCACAAGAGATTAGTGCAGAAACTAGAGGATCAGGCGCGTATAACAGGAAGGGAACTGCAATGGATCAGAGAATACCTGACAGGGAGGCAACAACGAGTCATGGTGCGTGATGATGCATCCCAGTGGGCACCTATGACGAGCGGGGTCCCACAGGCGTCGGTGAATGACATGATGGAAGGGATAGACTCAGAGGTGTCCCTGTTTGCAGATGATGAGAAGTTAATGAGGAGAATTAAATTAGATGAGGACCAGGCAGACCTTCAAAGAGATCTGGACAGGCTGGACACGTGGTCCAGCAACTGGCTTCTCGAATTCAACCCTGCCAAATGCAAAGTCATGAAGATTGGAGAAGGGCAAAGAAGACCGCAGACGGAGTATAGGCTAGGTGGCCAACGACTGCAAACCTCGCTCAAGGAGAAAGATCTTGGGTGATTATAACACCGAACACGTCTCCGGAAGTACACATCAACCAGATAACTGCTGCAGCATATGGGCACCTGACAAACCTGAGATTAGCATTTCGATACCTAAGTAAGGAATCTTTCAAGAGACTGTACACCGTGTACGTCAGGCCCATACTGGAGTATGCAGTACCAGTTTGAAACCCACACCGGTTCAAGCACGTTAAGAAATTAGAGAAAGTGCAAAGGTTTGCGACAAGGTTAGTTCCAGAGCTAAGGGAAATGTCCTATGAAGAAAGGTTTGAGGAAATCGGCCTGACGACACCGGAGGACAGGAGGGATAGGGGAGACATGATAACGACATACAAAATGCTGCGTGGAATAGACAAGGTGGACAGAGACAAGATGTTCCAGAGATGGGACACGGAAACAAGGGGTCACTCTTGGAAGCTGAAGACTCAGATGAGTTACAGGGATGTTAGGAAGCAGTTCTTCGGTTGTAGAGTGGTCAGGAAGTGGAACAGTCTGGCGAGCGATGTAGTGGAGGCAGGTACCATACATAGCTTTAAGATGAGGTATGATAAAGCTCATGGAACAGGGAGAGAGAGGACCTAGTAGCGTTCACTGAAGAGGCGGGGCCAGGAGCTGAGTCTCGACCCCTGCAACTACAATTAGGTGAGTACAATTAGGTGAGTATACACACACACACACACACACACACACACACACACACACACACACACACACACACACACACGCGCGCGCACACACACACACACACACACACACACACACACACACACACACACACACACACACACACACACACACACACACACACACGCACGCACACACACAGGAGAGAAAGGGATGGGTAGAATGCATTTTCTTGAACTGTAAGAAGGCTTTTGGCACAGTACCGCACAAGAAACTGGTACAAAAGCTAGAGGAGCCGGTCGGAGTAACAGGCAAAGCACTGCAACTGATCAGGGATTACCTAACAGAAAGGAAGTAACGACTACTGGTACGTGATGAACTGTAGAATGGGTGCAAACGTCGGGTGGGGCTTCACATGAGTTTCTGTGTAGAAAAAACTTTTCCTCCTGCTTCGAGGCAGTTGACTAAGCAACAGCAAAGAGTTTGCATAAATGTGATGAAAGTAGAATTGAGATTAGCTGCAAGTGGCGTTCCACGGGGGTTAGTTTTAGGTCTCCTGTTGTTGGTAATCATTATTACTGGCCTAGACGATGGTGTGAAATCTGAGATGATACAAAAAAACTAATTAACAAATTCAGAGAAGGATGCCGTGGATTTTGTTGATAATTCAACAAAGAAATGGGGCATATGCAGTTCAATTTGGTGCCAGCAACAGGAGGAAGCTAAATGTCGTAAACACGTCATGGCCGCCGTGTTACTACTATGACGATGTACATTAATGGTTACCTGCCTGTGATTTCCGGCAGGGCAGCTTCCGCATTTAGGAAATCCCAACTATCCATACTGACAGTAGCGGGCCGTTACCCGTAATGCAATCTTGTTTTAGACGGGTGGGACCTATTTGACTCACGAAATCGTAATGACACGATTCGCCTGTGTGGAGTTTTACGACTCACCAGCCGCGAGTTCAATCCCAGCCTGTACTGTGGTTTGGGGACCTATTTGTTTATGAGCGAGAACAGAATCTCACCTTATGACACTCAGAGACACAGCAAAGACTGAACCAGTCCAGTGATTTCCCAAATCTTGCTAGAGCCAACAGTCCTCTCAAAATATTTTCATGATAGTAACAATTCTTAATAAGGTTTAAAAATTTTACTCATCGCTATGTGATGTATTGTATTACTTCGTTGGTTCAGTCATTTTCAGTCGTTAACATATTCTAGAATGTATTAATTAAGACTAAGTTAAAAGTAATGCAATTTGGTTAGAAGAAGAATATTTATTAAACAAAAGATATAAAAAAAAATAAAAAATTCCCGGTGCTGGTGAACACTTTTGTAAAAGGTGAAACAGTAAAATGAAAATGCAAATCTTCTCGAACAAAACCCTATTTTTTTTTTAAAAACAAAAGTCTGGCAGAAAGCTTTGCAGTAAAAAGTCTTCTCGCGTCATGAATACTGTCATACTGACTACACAGAGAAAGGAAACCGCAAATCATACTCTTGCACTGGGCTTCAAGATGTTAAGAAAAAATTAGAAAAGAGTTCCTCTAAATGAGAGATGTTTTCTAAATCAAAGTGATGAGTAGACGTCAAAGTCTCACAAATAACATTAACAAAATCTGAATTAAGCTACTGTCAGCATCAGTGAAATAGCGACAGTGAGCTACTTATAGCACCAGTAAAATGGCAACAGTTCCCACTCAAAAATAGTATATTAGAGAAGTCTATATTCCAATATCGTTATACTCAGTTCTGTTCGACCCCAGATGGGAGAAGACTCGAGTCGAGGGTCGAAATATGCTCACCACATTATTTTCCGTCCTTTTGTCTCCATATAAATTATTATATAAATGTCGTGCCGAATAGGTAAAACAAGACAGTTAGCATAAACTCATTTAAAATTAAGTCCTTTCTAAAATTTTCTCTTATACGTTCAGATATATATTTTTCTTCATTTATGTAAATATAAAAAATATTAACGTTGTATCAAAAGAACCAGATAATAACAAACACAATTTAATATAGCCTAATCCAAGTAAATATATTTCACATAAGTTTACAATAATTTAATAATAAAGAAACACAATGAAATGTATGTTTTTCGTTAGGTTTACAATGATTTTTGCGAAGTAATTGCGTACACAATTTATCGCTTTCCTTATTCGGGAAGAGCAGTGTTGCTACTTAAGCCAAACTCGCATGTTTTACCTATTCGGCACGGCATATATACTATGTACATATCCCATCTATCCCTGGAAGAATGGCAAGCTCATAGCATGGGACTATACCTGTGTGTCCACACTGGCTGACACATATATCCATCACAGTGTGGGGCGACAGGGAGGAGCTGCTGACCACAGGGAGGAGTACAAGATCAGCAAGTACGGGGACATAAGCCAACAGTATCAATTTGTCCCAGTGGGACCAGAGACCTTGGGATCATAGGAAAAAATGCCACACGTTTCCTTAAAGAATTGGGTTCCAGACTCATCGACACCACCAGGGACCCAAGGGCAGCCACTTTCATGTTCCAGCTCCTCAGCGTGGCCATCCAGAGCGGAAATGCTTGCTGCATACTTGGCTCGCGTCCAGCCTCGGAAGAGCTGGAGGAAATTCATGATCTTTAATACATTGTATCGTTGTATTTATGTTTGTGTTTTCTGTAAATGTATTCTGTTTATTAATAAATGTTCACATAAAATATAAAATACAAGGGGTGGTAGGAGAAGAAAATATTCAAACAGCTACGGGGAGAACCTTAAGTTTTCCCTGAGGTTCGTTTATTGTCTTCTCTGAGGATGAGAGTCCCATTTCAGCTATAGATGTGGTACTTCCATATATGTATATATTTTTTTTTTATTATCACACCGGCCGATTCCCACCAAGGCAGGGTGGGCCGAAAAAGAAAAACTTTCACCATCATTCACTCCATCACTGTCTTGCCAGAAGGGTGCTTTACACTACAGTTTTTAAACTGCAACATTAACACCCCTCCTTCAATATATAAATATATATATATATATATATATATATATATATATATATATATATATATATATATATATATATATATATATATATATATATATATATATATTGGCAGTTTGGAGGGATATGTTGTGTATCTCTATACGTATATGCTTCTAAACTGTTATATTCTGAGCACCTCTGCAAAAGCAGTGATAATGTGTGAGTGTGGTGAAAGTGTTGAATGATGATGAAAGTATTTTCTTTTTGGGGATTTTCTTTCTTTTTTGGGTCACCCTGCCTCGGTGGGAGACGACCGACTTGTTGAAAAAAAAAAAAAAAAAAAAAAAAAAAAAATATATATATATATATATATATATATATATATATATATATATATATATATATATATATATATATATATATATATATATATATATATATACATATATATATATATATATATATATATATATATATATATATATATATATATATATATATATATATATATATATATATATATATATATATATATATGTATATATGTATATATGCAATAAGATCACAGTAAACAGGTGATTTCAGAATATGCAAAAACAACCACTGTGAAAGAATAATGGAATTCCAAGCGCTTTTGTGACTACTCACATTATCAAGAATAATGTGAGTAGCCACGAAAGCGCTTGGAATTTCATTATTCTTTCAGCGGTTTTTTGCATATATATATATATATATATATATATATATATATATATATATATATATATATATATATATATATATATATATATATATATATATATATATATATATGAAATCACGAAACAAGTGATTTTAAATCATTTATCAAACTGCGGCAGGCCAGGACTCGACCCTACGAACCTTATACCACCTCCAGAGACATTACAATGTACGCATCGTCTTACCACTTTAGCCAGCGATCCTACAAGAGTGACGCATGCAGATGAGCTACATGTTTTTTCTCATGATCCGAGGACTCTCGTGGCAGGGTATTCAAACAGTAGGAGGCTGAAATTAATCCTCGAGATACCACTGCCGCTAGTATCCTCGGATCACGAGAAAAACATGTAGCTTAGCTGCATGCTTGATTATTGTAGGATCCCTGGCTCAAGTGGTAAGGCGATGTGAACATTGTGCTGTCTTTGGAGGCGGCATAAGGTTCGTAGGGTCAAGTTCTGGCCTGCCGCAGTTTGGTAAATGATTTAAAATCACTTGTTTCGTGATTTCATTAATATATAGACTGCTTGTTGAGGTGGGTATTCAAACAGGATAAGGCTGAAATTAATCCTCGAGATACCAGTGCATCAGCAGAGCGATTTGGGAACTATGAACCTCAGTTGCTGTGTGTCGATCTGTTGGGAAAATCGCAGTTCATACAGAGGTTAAAAACAATGAGGACAAGTCTTTTAAGTTAGACGCTCAGCAATGAGGAAGCCACTTGAACTGCAATGACGTGAAGACTACCAAGAAATTTGCAGATGGAATTGCCTGTCGTGTCTGGACAGACGAAAGCAGGTACTATGATGCTATCCAATCTCATTCACAATGGATGACACATGTCTTCAATATAACAGGAGTGAAGGATGAAGAACATGACACATGTGCCACATCTGGGTATCTTCATTTGTAGACATATCGCCAACAAGTTGGTTTATTAAACAATACAAGGATACAATGTGAAGAATGTAGAACAATATACAAAAGATGAGGCAATCAGTCCCTCAGGATTGATTACCTCATTACTCCATGAGGTAATCAAGATTGATTACGTCATGAGGTAATGAGAACTGATTACCTAATCTTTTATATATAGTTCCACATTCTTCACATGCATTCATCACATCATGTCCTTGAATTGTGTTGATAAAGCTACTGGTTGGTGAAACATCTCCAAATAAAGACACCCAGATATTGCACATGTCCAGCTCTTCATGTTGTCTGTATTGCAAAGCATTCATGCTCAGGAATGAAGGAGTTTAGCTCATCTCGCTTTTCTACTCCAAGTTAACAAATGCCTTATAATTTCTCATTAGAACACTTAACAATTTTGCTAAAATTGTACACGCCGATAAACTTCCTGGTTTAATTTAACCCGTCATTTAAAACACTGCCTCCTGTAAACCCGTTATTCATAATATTATTACTCTCTCTTCCCTGTAAGGAGGAGCTTTTATATATAAAACTTCTGCGTTGTAATAAAATACGTAAATTATCAATTAAATCTTGTGATCAATTTCATCATCCCCCTGAATACTAATATTCCCTAAGTTAAATTATCAAAATGCATCTGATATACAAGGCGAATCT
>NC_091302.1:19337870-19375370 GCF_038502225.1 Cherax quadricarinatus
GCATATATACATACATACATACTTACATACATATATATATATATATATATATATATATATATATATATATATATATATATATATATATATATATATATATATATATATATATATATATATATATATGTATATACATATATATGCAATAAGATCACAGTAAACAGGTGATTTCAGAATATGCAAAACAACCACTGTGAAAGAATAGAGAAATTCCAAGCTCTTTCGTGACTTCTCACATTATCATAATGTGAGTAGTCACGAAAGCGTTTGGAATTTCTCTATTCTTTCACAGTGGTTGTTTTGCATATATATATATATATATATATATATATATATATATATATATATATATATATATATATATATATATATATATATATATATATATATATATATATATATATATATATATATATATACATACATATATACATATTCAACAAACCAGCAGGCCTCCACCGACAGGAAGAAACAAGAAGACAGACTATCACCATCACTCACTCCATCACTGTCTTGCCAAAGGGGCACCGATAACACAGTTCATAACTGCAAATATTTCCACCCGTCCTTCAGAGTGCAGGCACTGTACTTCCCACCTCCAGGACTCAGGTCAGGCTAATTGATTTCCTTGAATCCTTAAAACCCTTTAGGTCATAAAAACCAGTCATAAAAACTACGAATCAAGTCATAAAAACACTTGCCTCCACTCATTTCTATCTAACATGCTCACGTAAGCTTGCTGAATGTCTAAGCCCCTCAGACACAAAACCTGCTTTACCCTCTCCCTCCAACCTTTCCTAGGTCTACCCCTGCCCCGCCTTCCAAGTCATTCTATTTGTTCCAGCCTCTCTAAATGTCAGAACCACCTTTTACGGCAGGTTAAAACATAGATTATGTGTAGGTGGAATTTGTGAATTTTGCTGTATTTTGTGTCATTCATTTTTAGGATACATTATTTATACTGGTTATGGACTTTGAATATCCCAAGTAAGAGAAATGCAGAACATCTCTGTGCTCAAGCACTGGAAATATCCTTCAGTGCTTTGCACAGACGTGTAGTGCTTAATGTTGAAGCTTCGACTCTGTATTTATGTACTTGCTATATGCAAGAGTTGTGCACTTAGACACAATATGAATTTTGTGGAGTTTCAGTGCACTCTTACAGAGAACGAGGGTATTCCCTCATAGAATTTTATGATTATTCTGTGTTGTTAGTCTCAGTGTTGGACCAGTACTATTTATGTATGATTTTCATGATTATATAAATTTTACACCACTGAAATACCTCTTGATGTTCTATAAAACTCCAAGTAGTCTGAAATTTTATATGCTTATTGAACCTTTTTGTGGCTGCCATCAACAGGCTTCTGTTATTGTAGATGAATGGTTCAGAGAACCGACACGTTGATAAATAAGATACATGTGCAACTCTTGGGTATCTTTATTGAGGAAACGTTTCGCCACACAGTGGCGGAACGTTTCCTCAATAAAGATACCCAAGAGTTGCACATGTGTCTAATTTATCAGGCTTCTGTTATCCTAGTGGTGATTACTTTTGATACAATAAAGGTAAATTCAACAGGAAGGTAGCTCACTGGCAGAGACCGGCAGTTTGCACACTGCTAGAGAAAGTGTGCAAACTGCACACTGCGGCAGATATTAAGTTTTCACAGTCTGTGGCAGGTACCACGTCTCCCGACACTGTGAAAGCAGTAGTAGTAGTAGTGCACTTCCTGAGAAGGTAACGTGTAACAATAGTGTGCTGCTAGGGAGAAGCAGCACACTTCTAGTGATTAGCAGGAAGTAAATATCCAGAGACTAGTGCAGGGTTTTATACGTTTTATAATGATAACAGACAGAACACTTTCAAAGATTTTTCTCAGGCAGTACACCCACAGATTTCAGTAGGCAGCACACTTTCACAGATTACAGAAGGCAGCAACCTTCTACAGTTTTCAGCAGGCAGCATTCTTTCACAGATTACAGAAGGCAGCACACTTCCACAGATTTCAGTAGGCAGCACACTTTCACAGATTACAGCAGGCAGCACACTTCTACAGATTTCAGCAGGCAGGACACTTCCACAGATTTCAGCAGGCAGCATTCTTTCACAGATTTCAACAGGCAGCATAGTTCCAAAGATTTCAGCAGGCAGCATTCTTTCACAGATTTCAGCAGGCAGCACACTTCCAAAGATTTCAGAAGGCAGCACTCTTTCACAGATTTCAGCAGGCAGCATTCTTTCACAGATTTCAACAGGCAGCACACTTTCAAAGATTTCAGCAGGCAGCACACTTTCACAGATTTCAGCAGGCAGCATTTTTTCACAGATTTCAGCAAGCAGCACCCTCTGACAGATGTCAGCAGGCAGCACACCTTGAAAGATACTGACACTGGAGAACAATATCAGATAAAAATGTCAGAAAACACAATTTCAGAGCCTAGGATTAAGTATCTCACATAGAGAGAATGTATGAAAGCAGTGTACTCTCTGAGACTGTGACATACAGCACACTTCAAGTTACTTCAGCACCAAGCAAACTTCTTGAGACAATTATCTAAGTTACAGAGAAAGTAAAGAGCCAACTTCCACAGACTGTAATCCCACTTCCAAATACTGTGAGCCCACCTCTATAAAGTGTGAACGCTCGTCCAATGACGGTAAGCTCACTGCCATGAATTAGAGAGAGAGAGAGAGAGAGAGAGAGAGAGAGAGAGAGAGAGAGAGAGAGAGAGAGAGAGAGAGAGAGAGAGAGAGAGAGAGAGAGAGGAGTGTGAGAGAGAAAAGAGTGTGTATGTGTACTTTCCTAGTTGTACTCACCTAGTTGTACTCATCTAGTTGTGGTTGCAGGGGTCGATTCATAGCTCCCGGCCCCGTCTCTTCGCTGGTCGCTACTAAGTCCACTCTCTTCCTGCTTCGTGAGCTTTATCGTATCTCTTCTTAAAGCTATGTACAGATTTTCCCTTATTGAAATCTTTGCACTTTCTCTAATTTCTTGACATGTTTGACCAGGTGTGGGTTCCATATTGGTGCTGCATAATCCAATACAGGCCTGACGTACACGGTGTATAGTGTCTTGAATGGCTCCTTACATAGATGTCGAAACGCTATTCTTAGGTTTGCCAGTTACCCATATGTTGCTGCAGTTAATTGGTTGATGTGCGTCTCAAGAGATTATGCTCGGTGTGATGCTCACCCTAAGATCCTTTTCCTTGAGTGAGTTGTGCAACCTTTGAACTCCTAGACTGTACTCTGTGGTCTTTGCCCTTCTCCAAGCTTCACGACTTGACACTTGCTGGGGTTAACTCCCAGAGCCATTTTTCGGACCTGGTTGGCAACCTCTCCAGATCTTCTTCCAGGCTTACCTGATCCTCGTCCACTTATATTCTTCTCATTAGCTTCACATTGTCTGCAAACAGACACCTCTGATTCTGTCCCTTTTTTCATGTCATTCAATTATACTAGAAACAGCAATGGACCTAGGATTGACCCTCGTGGAACCACACTCGACATATACACTCATTCTGAGACCTCGTCACTTACCAGCACACCTTGTTTCCATCCTGTCAGGTATTTCCTGATCCATTGCACAATCTTCCCTGTCATTCCTCCCTATTCCTCTAGCTTTTCAACCAGTGTCTTATGTGGTACTGCATCGGAAGCCTTTTTACAGTCCAAGAAGATGCAGTCTACCCATTCTTCTCTCTCCTGTTTTATCGTACGTAGAATTCCCGTAGGTTTGTGATGCAGGATTTTCCTTCCCTGAAGCCAGCTGGTTGTCATGTATGAGCCCATTCCTTTCTAGGAAGCCTATTCTGCTGGATAATAGGATACCTGTCAAACAGAGTATCCTCTGCCCTCTACCAAGGCTTCAGAAGCGAGTCCGAAGCAATGTCCCTAGGTACACAGCAGGGAGGAGTTCTCATTCCCATGCTATTTAATATTCTGATTAATGCTCTACTAAATGCTGTACCTGCCTTACCTAAACATATAGCTAAAAGCTATGCTGATGATTTCAAGATCCATACAACATTGCATAAGAAGATGTGAGCTATTCTTAATGAAGTTCAAGCAATTTGTAATCGATTAGGCCTCATAATCTCCTCCTCTAAAACAAAGATATTAACAAGCAAACGACATCCCCCATCCATATTTGCAGGGTGTAAACATTAGCTATGTTACATCTTACAGATACCTTGGTGTAGATGTATCCTTCTAAAAATCCAACGTACCACAACTAAATAAGAAATGCAAAGATAGGCTAAATGCTCTCAAAGCTGTTGCTGGCTACAACGCCAACTATGGTGCTCATGTGAGAATCGTGAGAATGATGTACATAGCTTATGTTAGGTCCTTAATTGATTATGCTGCTCCCATGTTAATATTAGCTAGAGAAAGTTCTCTCCGACCCTTAAGCTTTCAGAACTATTCTTGGCTGTCCCAAATCTACAAAGGTTCTTAATATGAGGAAGGAGCTTGGTATTTCTAGTATCAGTGATAGGGTTACTCCTGTAAGTTAAAGTTGATATGTTAGCCAAGAAGAGTACCCTGAAGGAGAATATAGAATATAACTTTGGTATATCTGTGTATAGCATTAGGAATAATATTAGGAGAGAAGTAAATAATGAACATGAATGCAATTAGAAGCCTGAGTAGACCTATAACCCACTATGATAGCATGAACGTAGATAAGTATGTTTATGGAGCAACTTGTAATGTGAACAGACTGACTGATGTTGTAGTGGCCAGGCTTAGGCTTGGTTACAAGTACTTCTGGCAGTTTGGGAGACACACAGATGATGATCAAACCAAATGCAAATTATGTGGTCAGGCATATGGTCACTGTCTTGAACACTATGCGCTTAATTGTCCACTTATTGAGGAATAAGTATTATAACCTATATGACGTCAAGTTATCTTATTAATAAAATTAAGACACCAGATATACTAAGCTGTATATCTGTAGATATAAATCCAAATGTACACCTTTTAACCTTTTTGGGGCCTAGTTCATAGGCCTTTTTGTATCCATAGGCTCTTGCGCTACAGTCCGCAGGATGGCTATGGGGTGCACAATAAACTAGTCACTTCGATGGCAAAATCTAAATAAATAATCTTTATAGGTACTCCACCACTCTTCTGATAATCTTCACCATAACTTTACATATTATATTTGTTAGCGGCACAAATTTGTAGTTTAGTGCTGCCTGTCTGTCTCCTGTTTTAAAAACTGGGACTACATTTGCTGTCTTCTAGACTTCAGGCAGTTTTCCTGTTTCAATAGATTTATTGAAGGTTATTGTAAGTGGAACGCACAGTACCTCTGCTCCCTTTGTCTGAGCCCACCGCCTTCGAGGTATTTAGTTCACCTAGCAGTTTCTTCACCTCCTCCTCCTCAGATGTGTGCAGTGTGTCTAGCACTTGCTGGTGCACTCTACCAGCTCGAGTTGCTGGAAGCCTTTCTGACCCCTCTGTGAATACCTCCCTGAATCTTGAGCTGAGTTCCCCACATATTTCCTGGTCACTCCCTGTGAGCTCCCGTAATTCCTTCCTCAGACTAACTACTTTGATCTTGACTGTTGTTTTCTTCCTGATGTGGTTGTAAAACAAATCTCGGTCAGATATGACTTTTGATAGTGTAATTCTCGTATTGCCTCTGGGCCTCTTTTCTTATCCATGTATATTCATTCCTGGTTCATCGGATCAACTCCCTGTTTTTCTAAGTCCTTTGCCTGCTATATTTTTTTCAATACTCTAGCACACTTGGCTTTGGCCTCTCCACACCTCAGGGTAAACCATGGGCTTACGCTGGTCTTCCAAAAGTTTCTGTTGCCCCTTGGTATGAACCTCTCCTTTGCCTCATTGCACTTTGAGGTCATGTATTCCATCATTTCGTTTACTGTCTTTCCCTCTAGCTCTTACCCATTGCACCTCATTCAGGAATTGTCTCATACACGTGTAGATTCTCCCGGCCTTCTCTTGCTGCTTAACTCTTTTTGGTTAACTCTACTGTGTATTCGAAACTCAGGACTACGTTATCGCTAGCGCCGAGGGGCGTTTCGTGTGTGATTTCCCGTGTCTAAACTGTTGAAGGAGAATACAAAGTCCGGCTTTGCTGGTTCATCGTCTCCTCATTCTCTAGTTGTGTCCCTAACATGTTGGTAGATGAAGCTTTCCAGCACCACCTCCATCATCTTGGCTATCCATGTCTCCGGTCCCCAATGTGGTTCCAGATTCTCCTAGTCTGTTTTCTTGTGGTTGAAATTCTACATTATGCGTAGCTTTGTTTTGCTTATGTGGGCCCTTCTGGCCACCTCGGCTAGTGTGGCCATCATCATTCTGTTACTTTCTTCATATTCTTGTTTTGGTCTTCTGCTCTGTGTGTGTGTGTGTGTGTGTGTGTGTGTGTGTGTGTGTGTGTGTGTGTGTGTGCTCACCTAATTGTAGTTGCGGGGGTCGAGATTCAGGTCCTGGCCCCGCCTCTTCACTGAACGCTACTAGGTCCTCTCTCTCCCTGCTCCATGAGCTTTATCTTACCTCGTCTTAAAGCTATGCACGGTTCCTGCCTCCACTACATCTCTCGCCAGACTGTTCCACTTCCTGACCACTCTATGACTGAAGAAATACTTCCTAACATCCCTGTGGCTCATCTGAGTCTTCAATTTCCAAGAGTGACCCCTTTATTCTGTCCCCTCTCTGAAACATCTTGTCTCTGTCCACCTTGTTTATTCAACGCAGTATTTATATGTCGTTATCATGTCTCCTCTATCCCTCCTGTCCTCCAGTGTCGTCAGTCCGATTTCCCTCAACCTTTCTTCATAGGACGTTACCCTTAGCCCTGGAAGTAACCTTGTCGCAAACCTTTGCACTTTCTCTAATTTCTTAACCTGTTTGACCTGGTGTGGGTTCCAAACTGGTGGTGCATACTCCAGTATGGGCCTGACGTGTGTGTGTGTGTGTGTGTGTGTGTGTGTGTGTGTGTGTGTGTGTGTGTGTGTGTGTGTGTGTGTGTGTGTGTGTGTGTGTGTTTTCAGGTCACATTGAACTCTTGAAAATAACATCTTTCCACCGTCGTACTGTCTTCAACTGCTACATCTCCTCGTGATTCAGCATCCAGTTTATCACTGACGAGGGACTGAATATCTCCTATCATAGCTGTGGGACTTAACACCTCACACTGTCTCTATTGTTTATTCTCTGTATTGGATTTATGAAGCCGCTGGTTGGCACAATATCTGTGGGACAGTGTGTTCTCTTCAAAGTCCCTTTAATGAATGGGAACAGTTGATTAGATATCAGCTATTCCGAGCAGTTTTTGTTACAAACTTATTTTCGGAAATATTAACAAGGTCAAAATCAGTCACTTACGAGATTCCATATTATGGTAAGTGTAGCATACAAGAAATTCTTACAATATTTGTGCTTTTATGTTTTAGACATGACACAACAAAAAGAAAACAAAAAAATATTATTCATTCTTTAGTAATGAAGATCATGGCTAAAATTAATCATGGAGCTCATTTCTTTCTCTGTTGAAATCTAATATTTAAAAGTAGCTTGTTATTAAAATGTCAGAAAATGTTTCAAACCGCTTCGAACTGTCTAACCGTTCAGATAAAAATAACGTTTTGCACATTTCTCTTAAATTTCTAATATTTGATAAAAGTCTGGCATTACAGTGACATCCTCTTTTGCTATAATTTTTGCAAGCAAGCGTAGTCAAAAAATCGTCTCTGTCCTGGTCATGAATCAGTGATTCATCATCAGCTATGAATAAAGGCGTTATTCTACAATGCAATGTTGGCTGCTCTCTAGTGAAAAAGTGTTTATCAGTTATGGAATGCATATCACTTTCACTGAGCAGATATCCATTAAGCTCATTCCCAGAAGATGTGGTTTTTCCTACTTGACAAACTTCCGCCAAATAATTCTCGGTATCCCGACACATCAGAGATCAAAATCATGATATATTCAAAAGCATCTCCAATAACGATTTACTAATAGAAATCAAACTTAAAAAGAGAGTTCTTATATAGATTGTCAGCGTGTTTTAAAACGTTCACACTTTATGGTTGGTGGTTAACGGGGTTTAAAGTCTGTCGACTGCACTATGGTTATTAAGATTGCACGTAACATTATCACCACCAGACAAGAACTATTTCATCCCTAAAATAAGGATTTCAGTAAACTCTCAAAACATATACGCTGAGAGAAATTCACCTCTCGGTGAACGTAATCTATGTCTGCCTAAAAGTCTTTAATGGGTTGTAAAAAATATCGAATACACGAATGTCAACAAGGCGGTACAGTAACCTTTTAGCCACCAAATACTTTAAACCCTAAAATAAGAACTACAGTAAACTCTCAGCATAAATACGCTCAGAGAAATACACCTCTCGTTGAATGTATCCTGTGGTCAGACTTAACTTTGTTTGCCGGCCTTTGTGCCTTGAATTTTAATGAAAACAGAAGAACGGCGGGATGTTATGTAAAGGAATAGCAAGTCGTATATAATTGCTATTTTTTTTAATATACAGCTCATCTTCTTTTTACCGATTATGTGGTCCCATATCTCTGATAAAGTAATACCACAACAGTTATATAGGAAACGTGATGTAAATGGTTTAGATAACCGATAAGTTGAAGAATGAGATACTGGTGCAGTATTTTGGAATCTTTAGTGAGGAAACGTTTCGCCAGCCAGTGGCTTCCTCAGTTTAATACAAAGAAGAACGGTGGAAGATAACGAGTAGTTAATATCAAAATGGTATACAATACCGACAGGTTGGTAGGTAAGACACACTGGCAACAGTTAGGCAACTTCATTCCGAAACGTTTCGCCTACACAGTAGGCTTCTTCAGTCGAATACAGAAAGTAGGCAGGAGCAGTAGAGATGTGAAGACGATATAATCAGTCCATCACCCTTGAAGTCGTAGATTTGAGGTTGTCAGTCCCTCATCCTAAAGAAGTTCTGTTCCAAAGTCTGTTCCAAAGTTAGTTCCAGACTTTGGAACAGAACTTCTTTAGGCTGAGGGACTGACAACCTCAAATCCACGACTTAAAGGGCGATGGACTGATTACATCGTCTTCACATTTCTACTTCTCCTGCTTACTTTCTGTACTCGACTGAAGAAGCCTACTGTGTAGGCGAAACGTTTCGGAATAAAGTTGCCTAAATGTTGCCTATGTGTCTTACCTACAAACGAGTAGTTAGACGTAATCAGTCCTTCAGCGTGCAGTTGATGTGTTCAGTTTATCAATTACAGTTCATGCTCGGAGAAGTGGCGTATATAGTGCAGTCAGGTGAGTAGAAGCAGGAAATTTCAGCGATAATGTCACAGATATCTGATCCTTTTCTTAAATGAACGAAAAGTAGAGTGTTGATGGAAGTTGATGCCATAGTACACTCCAGATGCACAGTCAATGAATTGCTTTTTACCTGCCAAACAAACCTGCATTAACTTATCGGCGCCTGTTCCATTGGTAATATATATATATATATATATATATATATATATATATATATATATATATATATATATATATATATATATATATATATATATATATATATATATATATATATATATATATATATATATATATATATATATATATATATATATATATATATATATATATATATATATATACTGGAATAAGGCCACAGTATTTAAAGGAAATGGTTAATCCAGTTATTGGGGAAATTGCAGAGACACTGCTTTCAGAGATCACAAGGTTCGTCAGCAATTCCTTGGCTGGTCTGATTCCTGATGAAATTAGACCTTTCTTTTTTGGTGCAACACTTTGTGCACTTAAAAAGAAGGATGGAGGAATTCGGCCAATTGCAGTAGGCAACACGTTACGCCGCCTCGTATCCAAAGCTGCTGTCCGAAGTATTCGTGCACAGGCAGCCATGATGCTTCAACCAAACCAGCTTGGCTTTGGGGTCTCTCAAGGAAGTGAAGCAGCGGTTCATGCAACAAGGGCGTATATCAACAACCTGCCTGAGGACAATGCAGTGATAAAATTAGATTTCAAGAAAGCGTTCAATCTCCTGAAAAGAGACGTGGTATTAGCAGCAGTACAAGAACATTTCCCTGGTCTCTTCCTCTTTGTTTCAGCTGGGTATAGCAAGGAATCAATGCTTCTCTTTGGAGAGCATGAAATCACATCATCGGAGGGTGTCCAACAAGGAGATCCTCTTGCACCATTTCTCTTCTGTATAGCAGTTAGGGAAATCACAGTCAGACTGACCAGCGAGCTAAACATCTGGTTCCTAGATGATGGCACACTAGCAGGTACAAAGGAGTCCCTCCTACATGACCTTACACAGGTAATGACACGGGGACAGGAAATGGGTCTCGTCCTGAATCCATCCAAATGTGAAATCATCTCAGTCAGTCAACAAGTGATAAATGCAGTGAGATCAAAACTACCAGGAGCAGCAGTCATTGCCCCCACAAATAGTGTCTTGCTAGGAGCACCTCTGGGAAGCAATGCCATTGACACAATTCTCAGGAAGAAATTGGAAGAGTTAAGGAGAATGGAACAACGAATAGGCAATCTTGACACCCACGATGCCTTGTACCTTCTCACAAAGTGCTTGAGTCTGCCCAGGTTGACATATTTCCTAAGATGTGCACCTTCATATGATAACCCTATACTGCACGAATATGACAGTATTCTGAGGCAGATTTTTACGAAAGTACTTAACCTTACTCTAGAAGACGGGCAGTGGAACCAAGCTACACTTCCAGTCAGACTAGGAGGCATTGGTGTCCGCAAGTCATCACAGATTGCGTTACCTGCTTTTCTGTCCTCGTGTATTGCATCCAGAGAGCTTGTAGCAGCGATTCTCCCTGAACATCTTAGGGACAAGATTGGAGTACAGGACCAAAAATTCATTGACGGAGCAATGATCTGGGATAATCTAACGGGCTCAGAAACCAGACCTGCTCCCCCCAACAACTACAAACAATCGCACTGGGATGGTCCAATAGTGGAAAATATAGCCTCAACAGTGCTTCAGAGTGTGTCAGGGAAGGATAGAGCCCGCCTCCTGGCAGTGAGAGCCCCTCATGCTGGGGACTTTCTGTTGGCTGTTCCCAACTCCAGCCTTGGCACACGCCTCGACCCCCAGACCATCCGCATCGGTGTTGCCCTTCGACTTGCCGCCCCTATTTTCGCCGAACACAGGTGTATTTGTGGCAGTGAAGCAGCAGACCGATTCGGGTACCATGGTCTTGTGTGCCGTAAATCCGAGGGAAAGATTGCAAGACATGAGGAGGTTAATAACATTATCAAGAGGAGCCTCACAACAGCTGGATGCCCAGCAGTAAGGGAGCCACCCCAACTATGCAGATCTGATGGCGGCCAGAAGCGTCCAGATGGTATCACCCTTCAAGCCTGGACAGATGGGAAGCAGGTGGTGTGGGACTATGCATGTGCATCTACCTTGGCTGGTACCTATCTCCAATACACCAGGGAGGAAGGAGGGGCAGCTGCCAGCTTCAGGGAGTCCCAAAAGTCTAGAAAATATGGAGAACTTGCCCATCATTATATGTTTGTTCCCATAGGCTCAGAGACCCTTGGCTCATGGGGAAAGAGTGCATCTAAATTCCTTAAGGAGCTGGGAAAAAGAATCATCAGGGTAACTAGGGATCCCAGGGCAGCTAGTTTTCTGTTCCAGCGGCTCAGTGCGGCTGTTCAAAGGGGTAATGCCTGCTGTATTTTGGGAACACCCCCCAGCTCTGAGGAGCTGGATGAGATTTTCGCCATATAGTCGGTGATACACACGTAACAACATGTACCTTATATGCCACCTTTATATCAACAATGTATCTCTTAAATCTTCTGTACCATATTATGTAATAAAATATTCCTATTGGTAAAAAAAATATATACTAAAAGATGGGGTGGTAGGGGAAGTGGAATATTCAAACGGCTTCAGGAAGAAATCCAAATATTCTTCCTTGAAGCCTTTTTATGCACTTCTCCGAGGCTATGGGTCCCACAATTTACACCAGAGGTGGACCCCATCCTATATATATATACATATATATATATAAATATATATATATATATATATATATATATATATATATATATATATATATATATATATATATATATATATATATATATATATATATATATATATATATATATATATATATATATATATATATATATATATATATATATATATATATATATATATATATATATATATATATATATATATATATGCATATACATATATGTCGTGCCAAATATGTATAACTGGTCAATTAGCAAGAACTCATTTAATATTAAATCCTTTCCAAAATTTTCTCTTATACGCTTAAAGATATATTTTTTTCATTAATGGTCGTGTAAATTTTTTTAATTTTGCACCAAAACAAACTTAGAAAACTTACCTAACCTTGTTATAACAAGAGCAATTTATTTTGGCCTAACCCAACTAAATATATTTTAGATTTGTTTACAGTAATGTAATATAATATTAAACAAACACAATGAAATATATTTTTTTCGTTAGGTTCAGAATGATTTTGGCGAATTTATTGCATACACAAATTTTCGCTTGTCCTATATGGCAAGATGAGCATTGCTATTTAAGCCAAGATCGCAAGTTCTGCCCATTATATATATATATATATATATATATATATATATATATATATATATATATATATATATATATATATATATATATATATATATATATATATATATATATATATATATATATATATATATATATATATATATATATATATATATATATATATATTTATGTCGTGTCGAATAGGCAGAACTTGCCATATTGGCTAAAAAAGCAACGCTCATCTTGCCATATAGGACAAGCGAAATTTGTGTATTCAATAATTTCGCCAAATTCATTCTGAAACTAACGAAAAAAATATATTTGATTGTGTTTGTTTAGTACTAAATTATTGTAAACATATTTAAAATATATTTAGTTGGGTTAGGCTAAAATAAATTGTTCTTGTTATAATAAGGTTAGGTAAGTTTTCTAAGATTCTTTTGGTGCAAAATTAAAAAAAATTACAATAACATTAATGAAAAAAATATGTCTTTGAACGTATAAGAGAAAATTTTAGAAAGGACTTAATTTTAAATGAGTTCTTGCTAATTGAACAGTTTTTCATATTCGGCACGACACACACACATGTATATATATATATATATATATATATATATATATATATATATATATATATATATATATATATATATATATATATATATATATATATATATATATATATATATATAAATATATATATATATATATATATATATATATATATATATATATATATATATATATATATATATATATATATATATATATATATATATATATATATATATGTAGGTAGTAGGTTGGTAGACAGAAACCACCCAGGGAAGTACTACCGTCCTGCCAGATGACTGTGAAATAGAAACATGTAACTGTTTTGCATGATTGTAGGATTGCTGGTTTCTTTTTCTGTCTCATAAACACGCTAGATGACAGGGATATCTCGCTACTCCTACTTACTCTTTGGTGACACTTCACAGACACGCACATGCATATATATATATACATACATCTAGGTTTTTCTCCTTTTTCTACATAGCTCTTGTTCTTCTTTATTTCTTCTATTGTCCATGGGGAAGTGGAAAAGAATCTTTCCTCCGTAAGCCATGCGTGTCGTATGAGGCGACTAAAATGCCGGGAGCAATTGGCTAGTGACCCCTTCTCCTGTAGACATTTACTAAAAAAGAGAAGAAGAAAAACTTTATAAAACTGGGATGCTTAAATGTGCGTGGATGTAGTGCGGATGACAAGAAACAGATGATTGCTGATGTTATGAAATCAAAGAAGTTGGATGTCCTGGCCCTAAGCAAAACAAAGCTGAAGGGGGTAGGGGAGTTTAGGTGGGGGGAAATAAATGGGATTAAATCTGGAGTATCTGAGAGAGTTAGAGCAAAGGAAGGGGTAGCAGTAATGTTGAATGATCATTTATGGAAGGAGAAAAGAGAATATGAATGTGTAAATGCAAGAATTATGTGGATTAAAGTAAAGGTAGGATGCGAGAAGTGGGTCATAATAAGCGTGTATGCACCTGGAGAAGAGAGGAATGCAGAGGAGAGAGAGAGAGAGATTTTGGGAGATGTTAAGTGAATGTATAGGAGCCTTTGAACCAAGTGAGAGAGTAATTGTGGTAGGGGACCTGAATGCTAAAGTAGGAGAAACTTTTAGAGAGGGTGTGGTAGGTAAGTTTGGGGTGCCAGGTGTAAATGATAATGGGAGCCCTTTGATTGAACTATAGAAAGGGGTTTAGTTATAGGTAATACATATTTTAAGAAAAAGAGGATAAATAAGTATGCAAGATATGATGTAGGGCGAAATGACAGTAGTTTGTTGGATTATGTATTGGTAGATAAAAGACTGTTGAGTAGACTTCAGGATGTACATGTTTATAGAGGGGCCACAGATATATCAGATCACTTTCTAGTTGTAGCTACACCGAGAGTAAAAGGTAGATGGGATACAAGGAGAATAGAGGCATCAGGGAAGAGAGAGGTGAAGGTTTATAAACTAAAAGAGGAGGCAGTTAGGGTAAGATATAAACAGCTATTGGAGGATAGATGGGCTAATGAGAGCATAGGCAATGGGGTCGAAGAGGTATGGGGTAGGTTTAAAAATGTAGTGTTAGAGTGTTCAGCAGAAGTTTGTGGTTACAGGAAAGTGGGTGCGGGAGGGAAGAGGAGCGATTGGTGGAATGATGATGTAAAGAGAGTAGTAAGGGAGAAAAAGTTAGCATATGAGAAGTTTTTACAAATTAGAAGTGATGCAAGGAGGGAAGAGTATATGGTTAAGAGAGTGGTGAAGCAATGTAAAAAGAGAGCAAATGAGAGAGTGGGTGATGTTATCAACAAATTTTGTTGAAAATAAGAAAAAGTTTTGGAGTGATATTAACAAGTTAAGGAAGCCTAGAGAACAAATGGATTTGTCAGTTAAAAATAGGAGAGGAGAGTTATTAAATGGAGAGTTAGAGGTATTGGGAAGATGGAGGGAATATTTTGAGGAATTGTTAAATGTTGATGAAGATAGGGAAGCTGTGATTTCGTGTATAGGACAAGGAGGAATAACGTCTTGTAGGAGTGAGGAAGAGCCAGTTGTGAGTGTGGGGGAAGTTCGTGAGGCAGTAGGTAAAATGAAAGGGGGTAAGGCAGCCGGGATTGATGGGATAAAGATAGAAATGTTAAAAGCAGGTGGGGATATAGTTTTGGAGTGGTTGGTGCAATTATTTAATAAATGTATGGAAGAGGGTAAGGTACCTAGGGATTGGCAGAGAGCATGCATAGTTCCTTTGTATAAAGGCAAAGGGGATAAAAGAGAGTGCAAAAATTATAGGGGGATAAGTCTGCTGAGTATACCTGGTAAAGTGTATGGTAGAGTTATTATTGAAAGAATTAAGAGTAAGACGGAGAATAGGATAGCAGATGAACAAGGAGGCTTTAGGAAAGGTAGGGGGTGTGTGGACCAGGTGTTTACAGTGAAACATATAAGTGAACAGTATTTAGATAAGGCTGAATAGGTCTTTGTGGCGTTTATGGATTTGGAAAAGGCGTATGACAGGGTGGATAGGGGGGCAATGTGGCAGATGTTGCAAGTGTATGGTGTAGGAGGTAGGTTACTGAAAGCAGTGAAGAGTTTTTACGAGGATAGTGAGGCTCAAGTTAGAGTATGTAGGAAAGAGGGAAATTATTTCCCAGTAAAAGTAGGCCTTAGACAAGGATGTGTGATGTCACCGTGGTTGTTTAATATATTTATAGATGGGGTTGTAAGAGAAGTAAATGCTAGGGTCTTGGCAAGAGGCGTGGAGTTAAAAGATAAAGAATCACACACAAAGTGGGAGTTGTCACAGCTGCTCTTTGCTGATGACACTGTCCTCTTGGGAGATTCTGAAGAGAAGTTGCAGAGATTGGTGGATGAATTTGGTAGGGTGTGCAAAAGAAGAAAATTAAAGGTGAATACAGGAAAGAGTAAGGTTATGAGGATAACAAAAAGATTAGGTGATGAAAGATTGAATATCAGATTGGAGGGAGAGAGTATGGAGGAGATGAATGTATTCAGATATTTGGGAGTGGACGTGTCAGCGGATGGGCCTGTGAAGGATGAGGTAAATCATAGAATTGATGAGGGGAAAAGAGTGAGTGGTGCACTTAGGAGTCTGTGGAGACAAAGAACTTTGTCCTTGGAGGCAAAGAGGGGAATGTATGAGAGTATAGTTTTACCAACGCTCTTATATGGGTGTGAAGCATGGGTGATGAATGTTGCAGCGAGGAGAAGGCTGGAGGCAGTGGAGATGTCATGTCTGAGAGCAATGTGTGGTGTGAATATAATGCAGAGAATTCGTAGTTTGGAAGTTAGGAGGAGGTGCGGGATTACCAAAACTGTTGTCCAGAGGGCTGAGGAAGGGTTGTTGAGGTGGTTCGGACATGTAGAGAGAATGGAGCGAAAGAGAATGACTTCAAGAGTGTATCAGTCTGTAGTGGAAGGAAGGCGGGGTAGGGGTCGGCCTAGGAAAGGTTGGAGGGAGGGGGTAAAGGAGGTTTTGTGTGCGAGGGGCTTGGACTTCCAGCAGGCATGCGTGAGCGTGTTTGATAGGAGTGAATGGAGACAAATGGTTTTTAATACTTGACGTGCTGTTGGAGTGTGAGCAAAGTAACATTTATGAAGGGGTTCAGGGAAACCGGCAGGCCTGACTTGAGTCCTGGAGATGGGAAGTACAGTGCCTGCACTCTGAAGGAGGGGTGTTAATGTTGCAGTTTAAAAACTGTAGTGTAAAGCACCCTTCTGGCAAGACAGTGATGGAGTGAATGATGGTGAAAGTTTTTCTTTTTCGGGCCACCCTGCCTTGGTGGGAATCGGCTAGTGTGATAATAAAATATATATATATATATATATATATATATATATATATATATATATATATATATATATATATATATATATATATATATATATATATATATATATATATATATATATATATATATATATATATATATATATATATATATATATATATATATATAAACGCGGTCTTGCAGCTATTGACTAGACTAATGTTTCTTATTCTTCAGTTTGTAGGTATTGTGGAAGGATAACCTTCAGTGTTGTTAAGTGTAACAATAACAACTAACTACACTGTGATGTGGAACAGTAAACCCGTCACAGTTGTGTGGAACAATAACCACAACAGTGTTGTGTGGAACAATAACCACGTTTCAGTTGTGTCGAACAATAACTACGACACTGTTGTGTGGAACAATAACTACGACACTTTTTTGTGGAAGGATAACTTCGACAATGTTGTGTGGAACAATATCCACGACACTGTTGTGCGGAACAATGACCACGACATTGATTTGTGGAACAATATCTACGTCACTTTTGTTTGGAACAATAACTACGACAATGTTGTTTGGAACAATAACCATGACACTGTTGTGTGGAACAATAACTACGATACTCTTGTGTGGAACAATAACTATGACACTGCTGTGTGGAACAATAACTACGACACTCTTGTGTGGAACAATAACCACGACACTGTTGTTTGGAACAGTAACCATGACACTGTTGTGTGGAACAGTAACCATGACACTGTTGTGTGGAACAGTAACCACTGCATTGTTGTGTTGAACAATAACCATGAAACTGTTGTGGGGAACAATAACCACAGCACTGTTGTGTGGAACAATAACTATGACACTGTTGTGTGGAACAATAATCACTACAATGTTGTGTGGAACAATAACTATGACACTGTTATGTGGAACAATAGCTACGACACTCTTGTGTGGAACAATAACCACGACACTGTTGTTTGGAACAGTAACCATGACACTGTTGTGTGGAACAGAAACCACTATATTATTGTGTTGAACAATAACCACGACACTGTTGTTTGGAACAGTAACCATGACACTGTTGTGTGGAACAATAACCACAGCACTGTTGTGTGGAACAATAACTATGACACTGTTGTGTGGAACAATAATCACTACAATGTTGTGTGGAACAATAACCAAAACACTTTTGTGTGGAATAATAACTGCTACAGTGTTGTGTGGAACAATAACTACGACACTGATGTGTGGAACAATGACTACGACACTGTTGTGTGGAACAATAACCACAGCACTGTTGTGTGGAACAATAACTATGACACTGTTGTGTGGAACAGTAACTACGATACTGTCGTGTTGAACAATAGCCATGACATTTTGTTTGGAAGCAGATCTACGACTCTGTTGAGTGGAACAATAACTGCTACACTCTTGTGTGGAACAATAACCACGTCACTTATGTGTGGATCAATAACTACGACAATGTTGTGTGGAAGAATAACCACGATGCTGTTGTATGGAACAGTAACCACGACACTGTTGTGTGGAACAGTAACCACGACACTGTTGTGTGGAACAGTAACTACGACACTGTTGTGTGGAACAGTAACCACGACACTGTTGTGTGGAACATTAACTACGACAATGTTGTGTGGAACAGTAACCACGACACTATTGTGTGGAACAACAGCTACGACAATGTTGTGTGGAACAGTAACCACGACTCTGTTGCGTGGAACGGTAACCACGGCACTGTTGTATGGAACAAAAACCACGACAATGTTGTGTGGAAAAGTAACCACGACACTACTGTGTGGAACAACAGCTACGACAATGTTGTGTGGAACAGTAACCACGGCACTACTGTGTGGAACAATAACTACGACATTGTTGTGTGGAAAAGTAACCACGACTCTGTTGCGTGGAACAATAACTACGACATCTTTAAGACAAGCAATAACTGCGACATTTTTGACAGGCACAACAACGACAACGTTGTTAAGTTGTTGTTGACCAAAAGAAATATGTTGACGTTTTTGTGTTGTCCAATAACATCAATAACTAGGAAGCGAAAGTGTTGCAGAGGAAGTGTCGTGAAGTTGCAGAGGAAGTGTCGTGAAGTTGCAGAGGAAGTGTCGTGAAGTTGCAGAGGAAGTGTCGTGAAGTTGCCGAGGAAGTGTCGTGAAGTGCAGAGGAAGTGTCGTGAAGTTGCAGAGGAAGTGTCGTGAAGTACAGAGGAAGTGTCGCGAAGTTGCAGAGGAAGTGTCGTGAACTTGCAGAGGAAGTGTCGTGAAGTTGCAGAGGAAGTGTCGTGAAGTTGCAGAGGAAGTGTCGTGAAGTTGCAGAGGAAGTGTCGTGAAGTTGCAGAGGAAGTGTCTTGAAGAACAGAGGAAGTGTCGTGAAGTTGCAGAGGAAGTGTCGTGAAGTACAGAGGAAGTGTCGTGAAGTACAGAGGAAGTATCGTGAAGTTGCAGAGGAAGTGTCGTGAAGTTGCAGAGGAAGTGTTGTGAAGTTGCAGAGGAAGTGTCGTGAAGTACAGAGGAAGTGTCGTGAAGTTGCAGAGGAAGTGTCGTGAAGTACAGAGGAAGTGTCGTGAAGTTGCAGAGGAACTGTCGTGAAGTTGCAGAGGAAATGTCGTGAAGTACAGAGGAAGTGTCGTGAAGTTGCAGAGGAAGTGTCGTGAAGTTACAGAGGAAGTGTCGTGAAGTTGCAGAGGAAGTGTCGTGAAGTTGCAGAGGAAGTGTCGTGAAGATGAAGAGGAAGTGTCGTGAGGTTGCAGAGGAAGTGTCGTGAAGTTGCAGAGGAAGTGTCGTGAAGTCCAGAGGAAGTGTCGTGAAGTACAGAGGAAGTGTCGTGAAGTTGCACAGGAAGTGTCGTGAAGTTGCAGAGGAAGTGTCGTGAAGTACAGAGGAAGTGTCGTGAAGTTGCAGAGGAAGTGTCGTGAAGTTGCAGAAGAAGTGTCGTGAAGTTGCAGAGGAAGTGTCGTGAAGTCCAGAGGAAGTGTCGTGAAGTTGCACAGGAAGTGTCGTGAAGTTGCACAGGAAGTGTCGTGAAGTTGCAGAGGAAGTGTCGTGAAGTTGCAGAGGAAGTGTCGTGAAGTACAGAGAAAGTATCGTGAAGTTGCACAGGAAGTGTCGTGAAGATGCAGAGGAAGTGCCGTGAAGTTGCTGAGGAAGTGTCGTGAAGTACAGAGGAAGTGTCATGAAGTTGCAGAGGAAGTGTCGTGAAGTACAGAGGAAGTGTCGTGAATTTGCAGAGGAAGTGTCGTGAAGTTGCAGAGGAAGTGTCGTAAAGTTGCAGAGGAAGTGTCGTGAAGTTGCAGAGGAAGTGTCGTGAAGTTGCAGAGGAAGTGTCGTGAAGTATAGAGGAAGTGTCGTGAAGTTGCAGAGGAAGTGTCGTTAAGTTGCAGAGGAAGTGTCGTGAAGTACAGAGGAATTGTCGAGAAGTTGTAGAGGAAATGTCGTGAAGTTGCAGAGGAAGTGTTGTGAAGTTGCAGAGGAAGTGTCGTGAAGTACAGAGGAAGTGTCGTGAAGTTGCAGAAGAAGTGTCGTGAAGTACAGAGGAAGTGTCGTGAAGTTGCAGAGGAAGTGTCGTGAAGTTGCAGAGGAAGTGTCGTGAAGTTGCAGAGGAAATGTCGTGAAGTTGCAGAGGAAGTGTCGTGAAGTTGCAGAGGAAGTGTCGTGAAGTTGCAGAGGAAGTGTCGTGAAGTTGCAGAGGAAGTGTCGTGAAGTACAGAGGAAGTGTCGTGAAGTTGCAGAGGAAGTGTCGTGAAGTTGCAGAGGAAGTGTCGTGAAGTTGCAGAGGAAGTGTCGTGAAGTTGCAGAGGAAGTGTCGTGAAGTACAGAGGAAGTGTCGTGAAGTTGCAGAGGAAGTGTCGTTAAGTTGCAGAGGAAGTGTCGTGAAGTACAGAGGAAGTGTCGTGAAGTTGCAGAGGAAATGTCGTGAAGCTGCAGAGGAAGTGTCGTGAAGTTGCAGAGGAAGTGTCGTGAAGTTGCAGAGGAAGTGTCGTGAAGTACAGAGGAAGTGTCGTGAAGTTGCAGAGCAAGTGTCGTGAAGTTGCAGAGGAACTGTCGTGAAGTTGCAGAGGAAGTGTTGTGAAGTTGCAGAGGAAGTGTCGTTAAGTACAGAGGAAGTGTCGTGAAGTTGCAGAGGAAGTGTCGTGAAGATGCAGAGGAAATGTCGTGAAGTTGCTGAGGAAGTGTCGTGAAGTACAGAGGAAGTGTAGTGAAGTTGCAGAGGAAATGTCGTGAAGTACAGAGAAAGTGTCGTGAAGTTGCAGAGGAAGTGTCGTGAAGTACAGAGGAAGTGTCGTGAAGTTGCAGAGGAAGTGTCGTGAAGTACAAAGGAAGTGTCGTAAAGTTGCAGAGGAAGTGTCTTGAAGTACAGAGGAAGCGTCGTGAAGTTGTAGAGGAAGTGTCGTGAAGTTGAAGAGGAAGTGTCGTGAAGTTGCAGAGGAAGTGTCGTGAAGTACAGAGGAGGTGTCGTGAAGCTGCAGAGAAAGTGTCGTGAGGTTGCAGAGGAAGTGTCGTAAAGTTGCAGAGGAAGTGTCGTGAAGTACAGGGGAAATGTCGTGAAGTTGCAAAGAAAGTGTCGTGAAGTTGCAGAGGAAGTGTCGTGAAGTTGCAGAGGAAGTGTCGTGAAGTTGCAAAGGAAGTGTCGTGAAGTACAGAGGAAGTGTCGTGAAGTTGCAGAGGAAGTGTCGTGAAGTTGCAGAGGAAGTGTCGTGAAGTTGCAGAGGAAGTGTCGTGAAGTACAGAGGAAGTGTCGTGAAGAGCAAAAGAAGTGTCGTGAAGTTGCAGAGGAAGTGTCGTAAAGTTGCAGAGGAAGTGTCGTGAAGTTGCAGAGGAAGTCTCGTGAAGTTGCAGAGGAAGTGTCGTGAAGTACAGAGGAAGTGTCGTGAAGTTGCAGAGGAAGTGTCGTTAAGTTGCAGAGGAAGTGTCGTGAAGTACAGAGGAATTGTCGAGAAGTTGTAGAGGAAATGTCGTGAAGTTGCAGAGGAAGTGTTGTGAAGTTGCAGAGGAAGTGTCGTGAAGTACAGAAGAAGTGTCGTGAAGTTGCAGAAGAAGTGTCGTGAAGTACAGAGGAAGTGTCGTGAAGTTGCAGAGGAAGTGTCGTGAAGTTGCAGAGGAAGTGTCGTGAAGTTGCAGAGGAAATGTCGTGAAGTTGCAGAGGAAGTGTCGTGAAGTTGCAGAGGAAGTGTCGTGAAGTTGCAGAGGAAGTGTCGTGAAGTTGCAGAGGAAGTGTCGTGAAGTACAGAGGAAGTGTCGTGAAGTTGCAGAGGAAGTGTCGTGAAGTTGCAGAGGAAGTGTCGTGAAGTTGCAGGGGAAGTGTCGTGAAGTTGCAGAGGAAGTGTCGTGAAGTACAGAGGAAGTGTCGTGAAGTTGCAGTGGAAGTGTCGTTAAGTTGCAGAGGAAGTGTCGTGAAGTACAGAGGAATTGTCGAGAAGTTGCAGAGGAAGTGTCTTGAAGTACAGAGGAAGCGTCGTGAAGTTGTAGAGGAAGTGTCGTGAAGTTGAAGAGGAAGTGTCGTGAAGTTGCAGAGGAAGTGTCGTGAAGTACAGAGGAGGTGTCGTGAAGCTGCAGAGAAAGTGTCGTGAGGTTGCAGAGGAAGTGTCGTAAAGTTGCAGAGGAAGTGTCGTGAAGTACAGGGGAAATGTCGTGAAGTTGCAAAGAAAGTGTCGTGAAGTTGCAGAGGAAGTGTCGTGAAGTTGCAGAGGAAGTGTCGTGAAGTTGCAAAGGAAGTGTCGTAAAGTTGCAGAGGAAGTGTCGTGAAGTTACAGAGTAAGTGTCGTGAAGAGCAAAAGAAGTGTCGTGAAGTTGCAGAGGAAGTGTCGTGAAGTTGCAGAGGAAGTGTCGTGAAGTTGCAGAGGAAGTGTCGTGAAGTACAGAGGAATTGTCGTGAAGTTGCAGAGGAAGTGTCGTGAAGTTGCAGAGGAAGTTTCGAGAAGTACAGAGGAAGTGTCGTGAAGTTGCAGAGGAAGTGTCGTGAAGTTGCAGAGGAAGTGTCGTGAAGTTGCAGAGGAATTGTCGTGAAGTTGCAGAGGAAGTGTCGTGAAGTTGCACAGGATGTGTCGTGAAGTTGCAGAGGAAGTGTCGTGAAGTTGTAGAGGAAGTGTTGTGGAGTACAGAGGAAGTGTCGAGAAGTCGCAGAGGAAGTGTCGTGAAGTTGCAGAGGAAGTGTCGTGAAGTTGCAGACGAAGTGTCGTGAAGTTGCAGAGGAAGTGTCGTGAAGATGCAGAGGAAATGTCGTGAAGTTGCAGAAGAAGTGTGGTGAAGTACAAAGGAAGTGTCGTAAAGTTGCAGAGGAAGTGTCGTGAAGTACAGAGGAAGTGGTGTGAAGTTAAAGAACATAAGAACATAAGAATGTAGGAACACTGCAGAAGGCCCACTGGCCCATATGAGGCAGGTCCTTATCAAAGCGATCTCTACCTAAAGCCACCAAAGAAATAACTCCCGTACCCAATGACACCAATCAAACCCAGCCCCTCCCACTCATATATTTGTCCAGTCTCTTCTTAAAGCTACACAAGGTCCTAGCCTCTATCACCCCACTAGGAAGACTGTTCCACGCATCTACAACTCTGTTAGAAAACCAGTACTTACCTATGTCCTTTCTAAATCTAAATTTATCCAACTTATATCCATTATTCCTGGTTCTTACCTGGTTCGATACCCTCAGTACTTTATTAATATCTCCCTTGTTTATGCCTGTCATCCACTTATACACTTCAATGATATCTCCTCTCGTTCTACGCCTCTCCAGAGAGTGGAGATTTAAGGCTTTAAGTCTATCTTCATACGGGAGGTTCCTTACACAGTAAATCATTTTAGTCATTCTTCTCTGTATGCTCTCTAATGAGTCTATATCCATCCTGTAGTAAGGAGACCAAAACTGAGCAGCATAATCTAAATGAGGCCTCACTAGTGATGTATAGAGCTGCAAAATAACTTTTGGACTTCTGTTACTTATACTTCTTGAGATAAATCCAAGTAATCTGTTGGCCTTGTTGCGCACACTAAGGCACTGCTGTCTTGGCTTTAGATTTCTGCTTACCATGACTCCCAAGTCTTTTTCACATTCTGTATGATCAAGCTCTACTTCACCTAGATTATAGCTTCGAGGGTTATTTTCATTACCAAGGGCAAGTACCTTACACTTATCCACATTGAACTTCATCTGCCATTTTTCAGACCAAGACATTAATTTGTCCAAATCGTCCTGGAGTTCATTGATATCCTCCTCAGAGTGAATTATACGGCCTATCTTTGTATCATCAGCAAATTTACTCATGTCACTCGTAATCCCTTCATCAAGGTCATTAATGTAAATTATGAACAAGAGAGGGCCTAAAACTGATCCTTGTGGAACGCCACTAGTGACTAATCCCCATTCAGATTTCACTCCATTAATGGTAACTCTCTGCTTTCTATTGGTTAGCCATGCCTCAATCCATGCTAGAACTTTACCTCCTATACCATGAGCTGCCACTTTTCTTAAGAGTCTCTTGTGAGGTACTCTATCGAAAGCTTTACTAAAATCCAAATAAACAATATCATATTCCTTATCGCTGTCAACTGCCTCAAATGTTCTATTGAAGAACGTCAGTAAGTTTGTCAGGCAGGAACGACCTCTCGTGAATCCATGCTGAGATTCATTTATCAAGTTATGTTCTTCAAGGTGACTTCTGATAATGTCAGCTATAATTGATTCTAATAACTTGCCCACTATAGATGTCAGGCTTATTGGACGGTAATTTGAAGGAGTGGACTTATCCCCTGATTTGAATATAGGAACCACATTAGCCATCTTCCACAACTCTGGCACAACACTGGTAAGGATGGATGCATTGAATACACTCGTTAATGGCTGACTAAGCTCCATCTTGCATTCCTTAAGTACCCTGGAAAACAGCTCATCGGGTCCCGGGGACTTATTTTGCTTCAGTTTGTCTATCTGTTTAATAACCATGTCCCTCGTGACAGTAATATTAGTTAACTTAAATTCATCAGGAACTAAGTAATCGTTGATTACTGGAATCTCATTTACATCTTCCTGTGTAAAAACTGACAAAAAATAGTCATTAAATAAGGAGCACATTTCCAGTTCGTTATCCGTCAGCTGTCCATTCCCAATTTTCAGAGGTCCTACTTTTTCCTTCACCTTCGTCCTATACACTTGAAAGAATCCCTTTGGATTAGTCTTTGATTCATTAGCAACTCTAATTTCATAGTCACGTTTAGCCTTTCTAATCGCCTTTTTTACTTCTCTTTTAAGCTGAACATATTGGTCAGTAAGGTTAACCTCTCCTCTTCTGATGCGCCTATAAATTCCCCTTTTCTCCCCTAATAGATGCTTTAGCCTCCTGTTAACCCATTTGGGATCGTTATTATTAGACCTAATTTCTCTCTGGGGAATGTATATACTCTGGGCACGGTGTACATTATTAAGAAAACAATCATAAAAGCAGATCCCTTCATAATCATAAGTATGATCATCGTTAATAAAATCATTAGCTAGATAACTCCAATCAAGATTAGACAGGTGTTCCCTAAGTCCATTATAATCGGCAGAACGAAAATCAGGGATTTTTACTGTATTATCATTATTCTTGCATTCCCAGTTAATGCTAAAAGTGATGGATTTGTGATCACTTGCGCCAAGCTCTTCAGTGATCTCCAGATTATTCACGAGTGTTTCCTTATTTGACAAGACTAGGTCTAGCAAATTATTACCCCTGGTAGGCTCAGTTACGCTCTGTTTCAGAAAACAGTCCTGAACTGTTTCCATAAAGTCACTGGACTCTAGATTACCTGTCAAAGAATTCCAGTCAATTTGACTAAAGTTAAAGTCCCCTACTATGACTATGTTACTGTGTCCAGAAGCCCTAACAATTTCGTCCCAAAGAAGTCTCCCTCTATCGTGATCCAAGCCTGGAGGTCGGTATATTACACCTAGAATTAGTTTTTCTTGACCCTCCACGAACTCTACCCAAACAGACTCTGTTACTGCTCCATCTATTTTTATACCTGTTTTTATGCAACAATTAATATTTTCTCGAACATACAATGCAACTCCTCCCCCCTTCCCATTACATCTATCCACATTGAACAACTTAAATCCCTGAATATTACACTCAGCAGTCATATCCCGACTCTTTAAATCATACCACGTTTCAGTTAATGCAATGATATCAAAGTTCCCAGCACATGCTACCAAACGTAGTTCATTAATTTTATTTCTTGCACTTCGACTGTTAGCATAAAATACCATCATATGGTTTTTCTTCTGCACATTTTTCCTATTCATCTTTGTTTTTACACAATTTCTGAAATTATCATTACCCAGAGTTACTCCATGACAGTTACTATTAAGATTCTTAATATCAGAGCATAAGTCAATATATCCATACTCATTATTTATCATTTCTAAACCCATACCTCTAACTAATCCTAGTTTAAAGTCCTAACAACCCCCTCAACTGAGTTAGCAAGAAAACCCACACCTGCCCTGGATAAGTGAATCCCATCCCTGGCATACATGTCATTTCGGCCATAGAAGTTGTCCCAGTTGTCAATGAATGGTACTGCATTATCCTTACAGTGTTTATCCAGCCAACAATTAATACCAATTGCTCTGGACAACCATTCATTGCCAACACCTCTTCTTGGCAAAATGCCACATATAACAGGGCGCCCCCCCTTCTTCCTAATTATGTCTATAGCTGTCCTGAACTTTCTAACTAAATCCTCACTTCTACGCTTGCCTACATCATTGCCTCCAGCACTGAGGCAAATAATAGGATTGATCCCATTACCGTTCATGATGTTGTCAAGCCGGCTAACAATGTCCTCCATCCCAGCCCCAGGAAAGCATACCCTCTGTCTCCTACTCCTGTCCTTCAAGCAGAATGCCCTATCCATGTATCTAACCTGGCTATCCCCAACAACAACAATATTCTTACCTTCCTTGTTGTCATTCGTCGTGACGATCCCAGTAGTCGACTCACATTCGTCGGGTAGCACCGAGAATGAGTTGGAGGTTTCCACAGGGGTTTCCACAGCAGTCTCTTTCTTCTTCATCGTTTCTGTCTTTCCATTCGTCTTCTTGATCGTCAACTTCGTCGTCCCCTGCTGTCCAGCCACTGACCACGATCCCTTCTTGAACTGAGGACTCGAAACAGGAGGACTACTACGAATCCTCTTGTTTTCCTCGGTCAATCGCCGTATCTCCATTTTCGCTGCCCTCAATTCTTCCTTAAGTTGCTGGTAAAGTTGCTCGATGGAGGGCATCTTGGTTCAGTCCACGGGAGCAAACAAGACACTTCTTCACAGAGTTAAGTACAGGTCACCACTGAGTTAAGTACAGGTCACCACGTGAAGTTGCAGAGGAAGTGTCGTGAAGTTGCAGAGGAAGTGTCGTGAAGCTGCAGAGAAAGTGTCAGGAAGTGTCGTGAAGTGCAGAGGAAGTGTCGTGAAGTTGCAGAGGAAGTGTTGTGAAGTTGCAGAGGAAGTTTCGTGAAGTTGCAGAGGAAGTGTCGTGAAGTTGCAGAGGAAGTGTCGTGAAGTGCAAAAGAAGTGTGGGGAAGTTGCAGAGGAAGTGTCGTGAAGTTGGAGAGGAAGTGTTGTGAAGTTGCAGAGGTAGTGTCGTGAAGTTGCAGAGGAAGTGTCGTGAAGTACATGGGAAATGTCGTGAAGTTGCAAAGAAAGCGTCGTGAAGTTGCAGAGGAAGTGTCGTGAAGTGCAGAGGAAGTGTCGTGAAGTTGCAGAGGAAGTGTCGTGAAGTTGCAGAGGAAGTGTCGTGAAGTTGCAGAGGAAGTGTCGTGAAGTAGCAGAGGAAGTGTCGTGAAGTGCAAAAGAAGTGTCGTGAAGTTGCAGAGGAAGTGTCGTGAAGTTGCATAGGAAGTGTCGTGAAGTTGCAGAGGAAGTGTCGTGAAGTTGCAGAGGAAGTGTCGTGAAGTGCAAAAGAAGTGTCGGGAAGTTGCAGAGGAAGTGTCGTGAAGTTGGAGAGGAAGTGTTGTGAAGTTGCAGAGGTAGTGTCGTGAAGTTGCAGAGGAAGTGTCGTGAAGTATATGGGAAATGTCGTGAAGTTGCAAAGAAAGCGTCGTGAAGTTGCAGAGGAAGTGTCGTGAAGTTGCAGAGGAAGTGTCGTGAAGTTGCAGAGGAAGTGTCGTGAAGTAGCAGAGGAAGTGTCGTGAAGTGCAAAAGAAGTGTCGTGAAGTTGCAGAGGAAGTGTCGTGAAGTTGCATAGGAAGTGTCGTGAAGTTGCAGAGGAAGTGTCGTGAAGTTGCAGAGGAAGTGTCGTGAAGTACAGAGGAAGTGTCGTGAAGTTGCAGAGGAAGTGACGTGAAGTTGCAGAGGAAGTGTCGAGAAGTTGCAGAGGAAGTGTCGTGAAGTACAGAGGAAGTGTCGTGAAGTGCAGAGGAAGTGTCGTGAAGTTGCAGAGGAAGTGTCGTGAAGTTGCAGAGGAAGTGTCGTGAAGTACAGAGGAAGTGTCGTGAAGTTGCAGAGGAAGTGTCGTGAAGTTGCAGAGGAAGTGTCGTGAAGTTGCAGAGGAAGTGTCGTGAAGTTGCAGAGGAAGTGTCATGAAGTACAGAGGAAGTGTCGTGAAGTTGCAGAGGAAGTATCGTTAAGTACAGAGGAAGTGTCGTGAAGTTGCAGAGGAAGTGTCGTGAAGTTGCAGAGGAAGTGTCGTGAAGTTGCAGAGGAAGTGTCGTGATGTGCAGAGGAAGTGTCGTGAAGTTGCAGAGGAAGTGTCGTGAAGTTGCAGAAGAAGTGTCGTGAAGTTGCAGAGGAAGTTTCGTGAAGTTGCAGAGGAAGTGTCGTGAAGTTGCAGAGGAAGTGTCGTGAAGTTGCAGAGGAATTGTCGTGAAGTTGCAGAGGAAGTGTCGTGAAGTACAGAGGAAGTGTCGTGAAGTTGCAGAGGAAATGTCGTGAAGCTGCAGAGGAAGTGTCGTGAAGTTGCAGAGGAATTGTCGTGAAGTTGCAGAGGAAGTGTCGTGAAGTACAGAGGAAGTGTCGTGAAGTTGCAGAGGAAATGTCGTGAAGCTGCAGAGGAAGTGTCGTGAAGTTGCAGAGGAATTGTCGTGAAGTTGCAGAGGAAGTGTCGTGAAGTACAGAGGAAGTGTCGTGAAGTTGCAGAGGAAGTGTCGTGAAGTTGCAGAGGAAGTGTCGTGAAGTACAGAGGAAGTCTCGTGAAGTTGCAGAGGAAGTGTCGTGAAGTACAGAGGAAGTGTCGTAAAGTTTCAGAGGAAGTGTCGTGAAGTTGCAGAGGAAGTGTCGTGAAGTTGCATAGGAAGTGTCGTGAAGTTGCAGAGGAAGTGTCGTGAAGTTGCAGAGGAAGTGTCGTGAAGTACAGAGGAAGTGTCGTGAAGTTTCAGAGGAAGTGTCGTGAAGTTGCAGAGGAAGTGTCGTGAAGTTGCATAGGAAGTGTCGTGAAGTTGCAGAGGAAGTGTCGTGAAGTTGCAGAGGAAGTGTCGTGAAGTACAGAGGAAGTGTCGTGAAGTTGCAGAGGAAGTGTCGTGAAGTTGCAGAGGAAGTGTCGTGAAGTTGCAGAGGAAGTGTCGTGAAGTACAGAGGAAGTGTCGTGAAGTGCAGAGGAAGTGTCGTGAAGTTGCAGAGGAAGTGTCGTGAAGTTGCAGAGGAAGTGTCGTGAAGTACAGAGGAAGTGTCGTGAAGTTGCAGAGGAAGTGTCGTGAAGTTGCAGAGGAAGTGTCGTGAAGTTGCAGAGGAAGTGTCATGAAGTACAGAGGAAGTGTCGAGAAGTTGCAGAGGAAGTGTCGTTAAGTACAGAGGAAGTGTCGTGAAGTTGCAGAGGAAGTGTCGTGAAGTTGCAGAGGAAGTGTCGTGATGTGCAGAGGAAGTGTCGTGAAGTTGCAGAGGAAGTGTCGTGAAGTACAGAGGAAGTGTCGTGAAGTTGCAGAGGAATTGTCGTGAAGTTGCAGAGGAAGTGTCGTGAAGTTGCAGAGGAAGTGTCGTGAAGTTGCAGAGGAAGTGTCGTGAAGTTGCAGAGGAAGTGTCGTGAAGTTGCAGAGGAAGTGTCGTGAAGTTGCAGAGGAAGTGTCGTGAAGTTGCAGAGGAAGTGTCGTGAAGTACAGAGGAAGTGTCGTGAAGTTGCAGAGGAAATGTCGTGAAGCTGCAGAAGAAGTGTCGTGAAGTTGCAGAGGAAGTGTCGTGAAGTTGCAGAGGAAGTGTCGTGAAGTTGCAGAGGAAGTGTCGTGAAGTTGCAGAGGAAGTGTCGTGAAGTTGCAGAGGCAGTGTCGTGAAGTTGCAGAGGAAGTTTCGTAAAGTTGCAGAGGAAGTGTCGAGATGTACAGGGGAAATGTCGTGAAGTTGCAAAGAAAGTGTCGTGAAGTTGCAGAGGAAGTGTCGTGAAGTTGCAGAGGAAGTGTCGTGAAGCTGCAGAAGAAGTGTCGTGAAGTTGCAGAGGAAGTGTCGTGAAGTTGCAGAGGAAGTGTCGTGAAGTTGCAGAGGAAGTGTCGTGAAGTTGCAGAGGAAGTGTCGTGAAGTTGCAGAGGAAGTGTCGTGAAGTTGCAGAGGAAGTGTCGTGAAGTACAGAGGAAGTCTCGTGAAGTTGCAGAGGAAGTGTCGTGAAGTACAGAGGAAGTGTCGTAAAGTTGCATAGGAAGTGTAGTGAAGTACAGAGGAAGTGTCGTGAAGTTTCAGAGGAAGTGTCGTGAAGTTGCAGAGGAAGTGTCGTGAAGTTGCAGAGGAAGTGTCGTGAAGTACAGAGGAAGTGTCGCGAAGTTGCAGAGAAAGTGTCGTGAAGTTGCAGAGGAAGTGCCGTGAAGTTGCAGAGGAATTGTAGTAAAGTTGCAGAGGAAGTGTCGTGAAGTACAGAGGGAGTGTCGTGAAGTTGCAGAGAGTGTCATAAAGTTGCAGAGGAAGTGTCGTGAAGTGCAGAGGAAGTGTCGTGAAGTTGCAGAGGAAGTGTCGTGAGGTTGCAGAGGAAGTGTCGTGAAGTGCAGAGGAAGTGTCGTGAAGTTGCAGAGGAACTGTCGTGAAGTGCAAAAGAAGTGTCGTGAAGTTGCAGAGGAAGTGTCGTGAAGTTGCAGAGGAAGTGTCGTGAAGTTGCAGAGGAAGTGTCGTGAAGTTGCAGAGGAAGTGTCGTGAAGTTGCAGATGTAGTGTCGTGAAGTTGCAGAAGAAGTGTCGTGAAGTTGCAGAAGAAGTGTCGTGAAGTTGCAGAGGAAGTGTCGTGAAGTTGCAGAAGAAGTGTCGTTAAGTTGCAGAAGAAGTGTCGTGAAGTTGCAGAGGAAGTGTCGTGAAGTTGCAGAGGAAGTGTCGTGAAGTTGCAGAAGAAGTGTCGTGAAGTTGCAGAAGAAGTGTCGTGAAGTTGCAGAAGAAGTGTCGTGAAGTTGCAGAGGAAGTGTCGTGAAGTTGCAGAGGAAGTGTCGTGAAGTTGCAGATGTAGTGTCGTGAAGTTGCAGAGGAAGTGTCGTGAAGTTGCAGAGGAAGTGTCGTGAAGTTGCAGAAGAAGTGTCGTGAAGTTGCAGAAGAAGTGTCGTGAAGTTGCAGAGGAAGTGTCGTGAAGTTGCAGAGGAAGTGTCGTGAAGTTGCAGATGTAGTGTCGTGAAGTTGCAGAGGAAGTGTAGTGAAGTTGCAGAGGAAGTGTCGTGAAGTTGCAGATGTAGTGTCGTGAAGTTGCAGAAGAAGTGTCGTGAAGTTGCAGAGGAAGTGTCGTGGAGTTGCAGAAGAAGTGTCGTGAAGTTGCAGAAGAAGTGTCGTGAAGTTGCAGAGGAAGTGTCGTGAAGTTGCAGAAGTAGTGTCGTGAAGTGCACTTGCTATATTTCAAAACTGGTGCACTTACATGTTGTTTTTAATTTACAATGTTTTGCTTTGCATTTTCTCCTCTTAAAGAAAACAATAATTTCATGGACGTAATTTAAGGCTGCTTAATTGATTTGGTTTTGGTTATTATACGAAGGTTCGAGTTAGTTGGGATAGACTGTCGTTCAGGAGCGATATTTAACTTTGAAACCCTGGACAGGAAAAAGAGACCCACAGGACTGATTGTAAGATAGTTACGTTTTCATTCCATTGTCAGGGTAACACTTTTACCAGTTTATGAAAAGTTGCACTGCCGTGTTGCATGCAGCTGTTGAAAATACGTTACTGTCATCGCTGTCTTCCTATTGTAAGTTTCTTTCTGCATTTCGAGAACGTAAGTATTTTTTTGATATGCCATCCCAAGAATTTTCGAGTTCTTTCTGTGAGTTGATTGGAATACATTTTTTTTTTTTTGGAAGGGGGGGCAATTAATGTATATTGGAATGCTAAACATTATAAATAACGTGTTAGGATGTTTTGGAACTTTATTATGACCAACTCTTTTTTTTTTACACAGGGTTTAACAAGGTTAGGTTTAGGATTCCTAACTTTATTTGCAAGTTAGGAGGTGTTACCTACATCAGCTCATTTAAAAGCCTTTTTACTGTTATGAGACATACATGTAGGAAACATGATGAAGCTGGAACCATCTGTGTGCACGCAATATCATTTAATCAACTGTCCTTTGTTCATTAATATCATTACGCAGTACAAATATATTGCAAACATGAGTCCTCCTAGGAATAACTGATCTCAGGTATTTCAATGTTCTCGAGACGGATACAGTCAGAGCGAAGTTGCTGCTTGCTGCCCGTCCTGTTTTGTCGTCCAACCCATATGATCGTGTGTCCACCGCAGCTGTTTTTTCTTCATAGCAGCAGTCAATAATTGTTTCTTTACAGCTTTTCTGGCAGTTCTGCCACCTTCCAGGAGTCTTCGACAAGCAGTTTAAGAAGCCAGAACTCTCTGTAGATCCTTGCTGTTTTTTTGGGATCCTTCACATTATTTTTTTATGATAACCTTGTCATCCTGAGGTGTTGTCTTGCGTTTTCTTCCGCATCTTCCTCGACGCAGCGCTCCACAATCACCAATGTCGTCAACTCTCTTCAGAATTCGTCCAGCAGTTGACTTTGTTAGGCTGACATTTTCGACGACCTGTCTGATACCTAAATCAGCAAGTTTTCGAAGAGCTACAATACTTGCCCGCCTCCTAAGAGCAATATCCATCATGAATTTAAGCAGTAATCATGAACTGAAGGGAAGAACTTGGCGAAATCACAGTCACTCACGGAACACGATTGCAGAAATAGCATTACAGAACAACAGCTGCTATAGCTCTGACGAGAATATCAGATAACACCAGAGTTGGATGGCTTCCAGAAGTCGGTAGCAAACTCTTCTGAAAAGAAAAAAACCTAAACTACATTAATTAAGTCGGAGCCTAAGACATACTATGAGATAATCACATAATTTACTCCTGTCCCAATTAATTTGTACATTACTGTCCTGCAAAACTGAAGGAGCTCGTTCCATTAACTTTCCAGATAATCGTTTGCTATCTGCCCTGTTGAGTAGTTTAATTATTTACAATATCGCAGTTATTTCTTCCTTGGATCATCACTCATCAAGTGTTACATGGAATAATTCCTTTAATCTTTCTTCATGAGTGGTCCTGTAGGAAATGTCTGGACTTTCTTCAATTTCTGGACTTATTTTTAAACATGGTATTCTTGTTGGTGTTGCATACTCTGTGGAAGGAAGGAGAAAAGGGGGAGTGAATAAGTAAATCGCATATAATGTTTTTAAAATATTTTTTATTTTAATAATCAAAAGATTGCTTGTTGAGGTCATCGAGTGCGATTCCTAAGATGGGGTGCATATGTACTGTGAGATTATCTGGCAGACATGCACCTCCAGTGATGTGGTGGTTCCTAGGCAATTTTCCATTACTAGAGTTTTTGTTACGTGCGTACCCAGACTCAACTCTGAACTTGGTCTTCTCTCTTTTTTCCTGATCCCCATAATTATAACTATGCATTTTCTGAGTTGAAGTCCAATATGCACATATCTCGCTACTCCTACGGTCTATCTTTATCCTCATACAGCTTTTTCCTTTTCTTCTATGGCTCTTACTCTCCTCGTTATTCTTGTGACCATCTGGATGCGAAGAGTAGAACTTGGTTCATATGTGTGACTGGGTGTGGGAAGTGGTAAGTGATTCATGTGTGTGTGGGAGAGAGAGAATGATTTTACTTATCTTTGAGTGGAAGGGAGTAATGCAGTAGAGAGTGGGGAGCCTGTATTGTTCCGAGTGCACGATTGAATCTTAGAAGGTTGCATTGTTCCTTGCTAGTGACTGGGTGTGGGGAAGGTTGCAGTGTTCTTTGCTAGTGACTGGGTCTGAGAAGATTGCATTGCTCCTTGCTGGTAACTGGGTGTGGGGAAGGTGCATTGTTCCTTACTAATGACTGGGTCTGAGAAGGTTGCATTCCTCCTTGCTAGTTACTGGGTGTGGGAAAGGTCCATTGTTCCTTACTAGTGGCTGGGTGTGGGGAAGGTGCATTGTTCCTTGCTAGTGACTGGGTGTAGGGAAGTGCATTGTTCCTTACTAGTGACTAGATGTGGAGAAGGTTCATTGTTCCTTGCTAGTGACTGGGTATAAAGAAGGTGCATTGTTCCTTACTAGTGACTGGGTGTGGGGAAGGTGCATTGTTCCTTGCTAGTGACTGGGCGTAGGGAAGGTGCATTGTCCCTTACTAGTGACTGGGTGTGGGGAAGGTACATTGTTCCTTACCAGTGACTGGGTGTGGGGAAGGTAGCATTGTTCCTTACTAGTGACATGGTGTGAGGAAAGTACATTGCTTCTTGCTTTTGACTGGGTGTGGGGAAGATTACACTGTTTCTTGCTTGTGACTGGGTGTGGGGAAGGCGCATTGTTCGCTGTTAGTTACTAGGTTTGTGTCTGGGTCCGAGAAAGGTGTATTGTTTCTTGTGAGTGACCGCCGGATGTGGGGAGAGTGTATTGCTCTTTATGAGTGACTGGGTCTGGAAAGGAGGTATTGATCTTTGTGATTAAAGAAAAGCAAATGCAATTATTTATCTTTTCAGACAACTTTTCACCCACACATCTTTCTTTTTCATGTAACAAACTGATAAGTCTCGTAAAGGAGGGTGAGCAGAATTATAGCAGTAAGTACTGTTGAGTTGAAGAGCAAAAGGGGTGAGAATCAGATCACATTGATTCTCAAACGAATTAGAAGTTTTCTGATAAAACGTGGAGCTAATTTGTAGGAATCGTGCTCAAGTTGAGGTTACTGGAGATTCCGATGAGTGGATTGTCAGGAAACCTATTGTGGATGTCGTTAACAATTAAAATTGCGCCATTCCAATTTATCAATTGTTAGAGCTTTGATATATTATAAAATCTCTGTTTAAATTGTTCTACTGGCATACTGGAAAATATGTAATTAATTTGTTGAGGCCTTTTGAATGTCTCACGTACATTGATTTTCTCAGTTGTTTCGGGAGTTGATGTATATACCTGTAGTAGTTATTCTTGGTGATGTCCTTGATGGTAGTAGGAGCAGTGGTGGGAATATTGAATTAGCTCATGGAGAAGATCTCGGAGATTAGTTTAACAGTCGTGTTGTTGGGAAGAACTACGTATCTCTTTTCAGTGGCTTCGGATCTGGCGAAATGATATTATTGGAACGTCGTCTGCACAGCGATGAAATTTCAAGGATAGTTTGGCTTGGTGATGATTTGTCCGAGGGAAGAGGCTCCATCAGGGATTGTAAACAACGTGTCCGTAACATCATCGAGCCGTCCAGATGAAACGACTGAAAACAGTTGTGTAGTACCGCCCAATAATTTAACTGCTAACCGCATTTCCATAGTCTTCTGCAGCAAACTGAACATAAAGATTATATCTTCTTCTACCATAAAGGATATCACCTGACAAAAATACCATCACCATAACTTATGAAGAGGTATATACTACCATTCTATCTAACAGCTGTTACAAAATCTACACAGACGATACAATCAGTTACTTCCACACAAGAACAACTCTAATTAACAACACCTGCTTACTACTTCATAACACTCACAAATATTTAATACATCTTAGTGACATATTAATCACCAAGGAGAACGACCCCCAGAGAAAAATACTTGAATCTGTGCTCATCAAGATTTCTAAGAAATTCAAATTAAACGACAGTTTCTACAATTTAGATACCCTCTTACGAGGATAATTTTCGGTCGTTTGCGAATCTGTGACATGATTCTCTCCTTACTAGCTCTTGAACTCGTTACGACTCACTAAAATATTTTTTCCCACTTCTCCTTATCAGATTTATTCTTATGATTTGATAAACCCCAGTACAAGGGTGAAATGTTATCAAGTGCACTTATCTCCTTATTGTTGTATCGGTATCTCATACAATTTCATTTCCCATCTTATTTGAGAAATTAATGCGGGGAGCGGAAATTCATTTTTGTTAGTTATTGGGTTAGAGAGGGTCTTTTAATTCTTGTAAGTAATTTAGTGTGTGTACGATATAAAATTGACCTTTGTTAATAACTGATTTTTAGAAGGGAGTATTGGTAATTGTGAGTGACTGGATCTAGGATGGTGTATTAATCCATGTAACTGGATCTAGGATAGTGTACTGATCCTAGTAAGTGACTGGATCTAAGATAGTGAATTGATAATTGTGAGTGACTGGATCTAGGATGTTGCATTGATTCTTGTGACTGGATCTAGGAAGGTGTATTGATCCCTGTGAGTGACTGGGTGCGAGGAGGGGTATGGATCCATGTGAGTGAGTGAGTCTGAGAAGGGACTATTGATCCCTGTGGGAAGGGATGCAGCCGGTGAAGGAGCTGGTGACATGTACACAATGCCAGAGGTGAGTCTTGACGAGGTCAGCCTTGGATATCATGGCGACCTCCAACTTGGGTATAAAGACACATAATGCACATCAAGACTTGATGATGTTCACTCCTGAGTGAAAAGTTTAAATGCAAGCTGACTCTGAAGTGCAAGAATTTATACCCCTTTGTCGTCTTGTTTCCACGGTCACCAATACAGTCCGAACACAACGACACAATGTCCCAAGTGTATTGTTGCCAAATTCACCATCTTGTTCGAACACAGTACAACGACGTCCCACCTTTATTATTGCTGCACTGGCCACCTTGATTCTCTCTAAATTTCGCAATAAGACGCGCTACGTCTATGTTAAATTTATTTATGTAAGATATTTTGACCATCCATTTGAATTTCAAAAGGGCAAGAAAGTTGTATCAAGCAGGTCCATTGCTGAGACATATATAATAAAACTAAGTTCCATAAAAAACTAGTATTGATTTTCAAATGAAAGATAATTCATGGATATATAAATAAGATTTATTTATAATTAATAGCATTTGAGAGGAATTTAAGCTACGTTTGACATGTTATTCATAAATTTCACTTAGCATGTGACCTGATATAATTTTAACATCACTTCCACGCTCAGTGTGCTGAGTCACATGCACGGTCACATTTGAGGTGACACCTCAGCCTTATAATAAATATGCTGTCCAGTTATATTTACAGATCCTTGATATCTTTGATAATGTGAAATATATATATATATATATATATATATATTTATATATATATAAATATATATAAATATATATATATATATATACAAATATTTATATATAACTATATATATATAT
>NC_091302.1:19380370-19405370 GCF_038502225.1 Cherax quadricarinatus
TGGTTCGGACATGTGGAGAGAATGGAGCGAAACAGAATAACTTCAAGAGTGTATCAGTTTGTAGTGGAAGGAAGGCGGGGTAGGGGTCGGTCTAGGAAAGGTTGGAGGAAGGGGGTAAAGGAGGTTTTGTGTGCGAGGGGCTTGGACTTCCAGCAGGCATGCGTGAGCGTGTTTGATAGGAGTGAATGGAGACAAATGGTTTTTAATACTTGACGTGCTGTTGGAGTGTGAGCAAAGTAACATTTATGAAGGGGTTCAGGGAAACCGGCAGGCCGGACTTGAGTCCTGGAGATGGGAAGTACACTCTGAAGGAGGGGTGTTAATGTTGCAGTTTAAAAACAAGACAGTTATGGAGTGAATGATGGTGAAAGTTTTTCTTTTTCGGGCCACCCTGCCTTGGTGGGAATCGGCCAGTGTGATAATAAAAATATATATATATATATATACGTATATATATATATATATATATATATATATATATATATATATATATATATATATATATATATATATATATATATATATATATGTATATAGCAAGATATATATGTATAGCAATAAAATCACGAAACAAGTGATTTTAATTTATTCACCAAACTGCGGCAGGCAGTTTGGTATATATATATATATATATATATATATATATATATATATATATATATATATATATATATATATATATATATATATATATATATATATATATGTACTTATTTTATTTCTACAGCAGTGTATGCAGCTTATATGAGTAAGATTCACTGCTATCTACATTAGCTATGGTTTCTACTGTGGCCGTGCTACTTCCAGCGCCCATGAAGATAAATCCTTTTTGCTGACATTGCTTTGAATAATGTTTTTTTCTATTATTTATATCTACCATTTGCATTAAATCTTTCTTCCTTTATTATTCTTACCCAGAGATGGATCCTACTGGACACCCTAAGAAAGCTGTGGCATCCTTTAACGCTCGTTTTTCTTTGCTTTCGTACTTCCTTTGCACTTCGGTTCAATTCTTTCTTCTCCTTTACCTTTCCATACATTAGGTAGTTGCATCGGGCTGTCTGTTCATCCATACTCTGCTAGACCATATTCACTTTAAATTTTTCCCATAACTGATCGAGGACATCATGACCAACGTATTTCTGGCACACAGGGAAGATATAATTGTAATATACAACATATTTTGAAGAAGACAAAGACTGATAGAAATACAGGAATCAAGAATTAGGGCGACGGCATAGAACTCAAGACGCGAGAGAGCCGCAAGGGAGTCGGAATTTTTTTCTTTACTCTAAGTGGAATTAAATAGTCGAACGTTCTGAACGAATTTAAAGAGGTGTGAAAGGGTTCATCAGGCCAAGAAACATGTATGAATGTTGGTGAGGTATCCAGGAATTCGACATAGAGACTCGACCTCCATGACGACAATTAGGTAGCCAGAACTTGGGGAATGCACACACATAAAAACATTATCGCTAAAAATATTTTGTCAGTGCGTAAATACTCAGAGGGGTTATATAATGTGTTCTCGTCGTCATGCAACCCTATATTTCATCTTTCACCCCGAGTTGCCCAGAAAAGAAAAAAAAGGAATTGGGGAGTGATGAGCTAGGGACGTGAAGTGTCAACTATACTCTCTCTCTTATATATCGCAACTATTTTAAAAAATAGCAATCACTACCTCAAGCTTATCATGTTCAATCCCTAGAATAACAAAATTGAATTTCCTGTCAGTGAAAGAAAGGGGAAAAAAATAAGAAAATTGAGTGGAATTTAGATATTCTTCAGCTGAAACAAGAGACATTTTTTTCATTAGTGGGACATAATTAGTGAGTGGATGTGAAGTTGCGGCTGTGTTTCCACAAATAATAGGATATATTATGCTTTCTCCTGTTTCAACACTATTTATTTACATTCGCCGGGGCACTGGCTTAGTATGTTTGTGTTGCTGAAATGCAACTTTACTTTGACCTCGAAGACGTTGTGCTAAATTAGAAAATTTCTCTAACAACATACAGACAACAGACGTTTCATTATGATAGAAAAACTACATGACATTATAAATCTGCAAAAATTATGTTTTTTTTAATCAACTGAACTGTAGTTTCCTAGACCCTCTGCCTAGGACGTGACTGCGGCTGGTATCGGGAGTTTTTCTGCTCTCCAATGGTAGTCTGAGGACAGATTTCATTGTTGATCGCCTTATCAACCAGGTTATTGCTGCTAGTTATCTGCAAGCCTGCATAGTCATCATAACCTGGGTCACCTGGTATGAATAACCAACAAATAAACTGGAAACTATATTTATCCATATTCTATTAACACATATGATTACTGCACAATAGATGAATAATTAATTCTGTAATATAATTCTGTGATTATTTAGCCAAACATCTATGTTCATAACAAATAAATTGCCCATGAGGTTAAGAAGAGAAATAACTTTTAAAAGCAACGAGATCATAATGAGAAATTCACCTCAACCACTCTACTTGTCACTACACTCGTCACTGTCTGACATAAAAAAGCACTCTCCTAAAATTCACCCAGAGTGGTAAGGCCACTGAATCTTTCTTACCTCTCTTTTTCTTTCCATCTTCCTCGTGCTCATCACTGCTCTGTCTTACCTCATTCCTTCTCCTCCCCATTCCTGCCATCCAATTGTGGCCTACAAAGTAAAAAAAATATTTGCAATGTAATATTAGGTTATAAGTGTCTCAATAGAATATATATATATTTTATATATATATATATATATATATATATATAAACTATATATATATATATATATATATATATATATATATATATATATATATATATGTATATATATAGGATATATATGTATATATATATATATATATAATGTATATATATATATATATATATATATATATATATATATATATATATATATATATATATATATAAAATATATTTTTATATATTATATATATATATATATATATATTTATATATATATACATATATATACATATATATATATATATATATATATATATATATATATATATATATATATATATATATATATATATATATATATATATATATACATATATATATATATATATATATATATATATATATATATATATATATATATATATATATATATATATATATATATATATATATATATATATATATATATATGTCGTGCCGAATATGTAAAACTGGTCAATTAGCAAGAATTCATTTAAAATTAAGCCCTTTCTAAAATTTTCTTTTATACGTTTAAAAATATATTTTTTTCATTAATGTTAATGTAAAAATTTATAATTTTGCACCAAAAGGAACTTAGAAAACTTACCTAACCTTATTATAACAAGAACAATTTATTTTAGCCTAAACCAACTAAATATATTTTAGATTTGTTTAAAATAATTTAATACTAAACAAACACAGTGAAATACATTTTTTTCGTTAGGTTCAGAATGATTTTGGCGAAATTATTGCATACACAAATTTTCACTTGTCCTATATGGCAAGATGAGCTTTGCTATTCAAGCCAATTCGCAAGTTCTGCCTATTCGGCACGACATATATATATATATATATATATATATATATATATATATATATATATATATATATATATATATATATATATATATATATATATATATATATATATATATATTTATATATATATATGTATATATATATATATATATATATATATATATATATATATATATATATATATATATATATATATATATATATATATATATGTATATATATATATATATATATATATATATATATATATATATATATATATATATATACATATATATATATATATATTATTTTGTTAACTCATCGACCGTTTCCCACCAAGGTAGGGTGACACAAAAAAGCAAAGCTTTCACCATCATGCACTCCATCACTGTCTTGCCAGAGGCGGGCTTACACTGTAGTTATAAAACTGTAACATCAACACCCCTCCTTTAGAGTGCAGGCACTGTACTTCCCATCTCCAGGACTCAAGTCTGGCCTGCCGGTTTCCCTGAATCCCTTCATAAACATCACCCTGCTCACACTCCAACAGCACGTCAAGTCCGATAAACCATTTGTCTCAATTCCCTTCTATGTAAAACGCTCACGCATTCTTGCTGGAAGTCCAAGGCCGTCGCACACATAACCTCCTTTACCCCCTCCCTCCATCCTTTCCCAGGCCGACCTCTACTCCGCCTTCCCTCCATGTGAAGGCTTACTCAGCCCTGTAACAACTTCAGTCAGTATTACCAAGGCTGGCTCCTCCTCAGGAAAATTAATGAATAGAAAAAGAAATAATAACAGACAATGATAAACACTTTATTATTTAGAAACGGAAAATGTAAAACAGTAAAACATGAATGGGTATCCTAATTGAAAGAAAAATGAAAAATGAAATGAAAAAAATTACATTTGAACTCAACGCTAATATAGGTATATCGTGGTAATGGGGTGTCAGGTGTTGGTGACACTGCGTGTTGTTGAAATCGCAGCCGTTGCTGATGTAGGGGGGGGTGTGAGGTGTTGGTGACCACCCCTGGCTCGTTCTTCACAGAGTATAGCCGTGTGTAATTACTTCAGATGACAGGAAAACAGGTTCGTTACCACTGCTAAGATGAGGGGTTAGGTCCTGTGTTGGCTTACATAACAGGTAAGTAGATTAAACATGGGACGTCTCAGGACGTCAGTCTCTCTCCTTCTATTCTTCTCGTTGGTTGGCAGGTGACCCTCTCTGTCATTCCAAGCTGTAAGGAGAGACAGATTACCCACTGCTTAAGAAATCACTCTCCATGATAAGTACAATACCTAAAAGATGTGGTGATTATTAAAACATTTAACCGATCAAGACTGAAAGGACTAAGTTAATTATTGGTCAAAAGTGAAGCTTTCAACCAATAAGTCCACTAAAATATGATCAGGTGTGTACTTTCAGTAGTGTTGGGAGCTGTGAGTTGAGTGATTTACTAAACCATACCCCCGGCCGGGATTGAACCCGCGGTCGTATGGTTTATTTGCAATCGTGTCATTACGATTTCTTAAGTCAAGTCGAGTGATTTACTGTTTGACCGGAGCCCCATACGTCACCTTTCGGGGGGGGGGGGGGAAAGAGACTGACCCTACCTTAACAAGCAGCCGGCAATCAAACTATCACTTTCGGGGAGGGGGAAAAAACGGGGAGGGGGGCATAGCGGGAGCTGGACTTACCCTACCTTAACAAGTAGCTGGCAATGAAATTATTGTTACTATATACTCTCTCGCTACTCCTATCTATTGAACTTTTCCCTCACACTCCACTACAGATTTATTCACTCTAGAAGACATTCTCTTTCGTTTCATCCTTTCTACATATCTAAACCCCCTCAATCACCCCTACTCAGACCTCTGGATAATAGTTTTGGTAATCGAGCATTTCATCCTAATTTCCAAACTACGAATTTTCTGCATTATATTCACACCAAACATTGCCGTTATACACGACATCTCCACTGCCTCCAGCCTTCTCCTTGTTGTAACATTCACCACCTATTTTTCATACTGATATAAGAGCGTTGGTATAACTATACTCTCATGCATTCCCTTCTTTGCTTCCATGGACAAAGTTCTTTTTCTCCACAGACTCTTCAGTGCACCACTCACATTTACACCCCTCGTCGTTTCTATGATTAACTTCATCTTTCATAGACCCATCTGATGAGACGTCCACTCCTAAATATCTGAATACATTCACTTCCTCCATACTCTCTCCCTCCAGCCTGATATCCAATCTCTAGTTACCTAATCTTTTTTTATCCTCCTATATTCACATCCAATTTTCTTCTTTTGCATACGCTACCAAACTCATCCTCCAACCTCTACAAATTCACGTCAGAATCTCCCAAAAGCACAGTGTCATCAGCAAAGAGCAACTATGACAACTCTCACTTTGTCTTAGATTCTTGATCTTTTAACCCCAAACCTCTTGCCTCACTATCCTCGTAAAAACTTTTCACTGCTTTAAATAACCTACCTCCTATTCCATTCATTTGTAACAGCTGCGGCATTCCCCACCTATACAGCCTGTCATACGCCTTTTCCAAAACCATAATTGCCACAAAAATCTAATTAACCTTATCTAGATACTGTTCTCCTATATGTTTCACTGTAAATACTTGGTCAACACACCCTCTACCCTTCCTAAAGCCTCCTTGTTCATCTGCTGGGAGCCTTCAAGCTAATTTCATTCTCATCCCTGTTTGGTGTACTAGCCTTCGAGCTGCATATATATGTATATTTTATTGCAACCACGAACTAGTGGTATTGATCAATAACAACACTGTGCTAGTAAAGGATTCGAACCATGTTGTACTGGGTTAGGTGGTTCAGTGGTTTAAAGCGTCATGTATATATATATGTCGTGCCGAATAGGCAGAAACTGTGATCTGCCATATATATATATATATATATATATATATATATATATATATATATATATATATATATATATATATATATATATATATATATATATATATATATATATATATATATATATATATATATATATATATATATATATATATATATATATATATATATATATGTCGAGCCGAATAGGCAGAACTTGCGATCTTGGCTTAAATAGCAACGCTCATCTTGCGTTATAGGACAAGTGAAAATTTGTGTATGCAATAATTTCGCCAAAATCATTCTGAACCTAAAGAAAAAAATATATTTCACTGTGTTTGTTTAGTATTAAATTATTGTAAACAAATCTAAAAATATATTTAGTTGCGTTAGGCTAAAGTGAAAATCTATGTATGCAATAATTTCGCCAAAATCATTCTGAACCAAACGAAAAAAATGAACTTGATTTTGTTTGTTTAGTACTAAATTATTGTAAATGTATTTAAAATATATTTAGATCGGTTAGGCTAAAATAAATTGCTCATGTTATAATAAGGTTAGGTAAGTTTTCTAAGATTCTTCTGGTGCAAAATTAAATTTTTTTACATTAGCATTAACGAAAAAACATATCTTTAAACGTATAAGAGAAAATTTCAGAAAGGACTTAATTTTAAATGAGTTCTTGCTAATTGACCAGTTTTACATATTCGGCATGACATATATATATATATATATATATATATATATATATATATATATATATATATATATATATATATATATATATATATATATATATATATATATATATATATATATATATATATATATATATATATATATATATATATATATATATATATATATATATATATATATATATATTTTTTAATTATCACACTGGCCGATTCCCACCAAGGCAGGGTGGCCCGAAAAAGAAAAACTTTCACCATCATTCGCTCCATCACTGTCTTGCCAGAAGGGTGCTTTACACTACAGTTTTTAAACTGCAACATTAACACCCCTCCTTCAGAGTGCAGGCACTGTACTTCCCATCTCCAGGACTCAAGTCCGGCCTGCCGGTTTCCCTGAATCCCTTCATAAATGTTACTTTGCTCACACTCCAACAGCACGTCAAGTATTAAAAACCATTTGTCTCCATTCACTCCTATCAAACACGCTCACGCATGCCTGCTGGAAGTCCAAGCCCCTCGCACACAAAACCTCCTTTACCCCCTCCCTCCAACCCTTCCTAGGCCGACCCCTACCCCGCCTTCCTTCCACTACAGACTGATACACTCTTGAAGTCATTCTGTTTCGCTCCATTCTCTCTACATGTCCGAACCACCTCAACAACCCTTCCTCAGCCCTCTGGACAACAGTTTTGGTAATCCCGCACCTCCTCCTAACTTCCAAACTACGAATTCTCTGCATTATATTCACACCACACATTGCCCTCAGACATGACATCTCCACTGCCTCCAGCCTTCTCCTCGCTGCAACATTCATCACCCACGCTTCACACCCATATAAGAGCGTTGGTAAAACTATACTCTCATACATTCCCCTCTTTGCCTCCAAGGACAAAGTTCTTTGTCTCCACAGACTCCTAAGTGCACCACTCACTCTTTTTCCCTCATCAATTCTATGATTCACCTCATCTTTCATAGACCCATCCGCTGACACGTCCACTCCCAAATATCTGAATACGTTCACCTCCTCCATACTCTCTCCCTCCAATCTGATATTCAATCTTTCATCACCTAATCTTTTTGTTATCCTCATAACCTTACTCTTTCCTGTATTCACCTTTAATTTTCTTCTTTTGCACACCCTACCAAATTCATCCACCAATCTCTGCAGCTTCTCTTCAGAATCTCCCAAGAGCACAGTGTCATCAGCAAAGAGCAGCTGTGACAACTCCCACTTTGTGTGTGATTCTTTATCTTTTAACTCCACGCCTCTTGCCAAGACCCTCGCATTTACTTCTCTTACAACCCCATCTATAAATATATTAAACAACCACGGTGACATCACACATCCTTGTCTAAGGCCTACTTTTACTGGGAAAAAATTTCCCTCTTTCCTACATACTCTAACTTGAGCCTCACTATCCTCGTAAAAACTCTTCACTGCTTTCAGTAACCTACCTCCTACACCATACACTTGCAACATCTGCCACATTGCCCCCCTATCCACCCTGTCATACGCCTTTTCCAAATCCATAAATGCCACAAAGACCTCTTTAGCCTTATCTAAATACTGTTCACTTATATGTTTCACTGTAAACACCTGGTCCACACACCCCCTACCTTTCCTAAAGCCTCCTTGTTCATCTGCTATCCTATTCTCCGTCTTACTCTTAATTCTTTCAATTATAACTCTACCATACACTTTACCAGGTACACTCAACAGACTTATCCCCCTATAATTTTTGCACTCTCTTTTATCCCCTTTGCCTTTATACAAAGGAACTATGCATGCTCTCTGCCAATCCCTAGGTACCTTACCCTCTTCCATACATTTATTAAATAATTGCACCAACCACTCCAAAACTATATCCCCACCTGCTTTTAACATTTCTATCTTTATCTCATCAATCCCGGCTGCCTTACCCCCTTTCATTTTACCTACTGCCTCACGAACTTCCCCCACACTCACAACTGGCTCTTCCTCACTCCTACAAGATGTTATTCCTCCTTGCCCTATACACGAAATCACAGCTTCCCTATCTTCATCAACATTTAACAATTCCTCAAAATATTCCCTCCATCTTCCCAATACCTCTAACTCTCCATTTAATAACTCTCCTCTCCTATTTTTAACTGATAAATCCATTTGTTCTCTAGGCTTTCTTAACTTGTTAATCTCACTCCAAAACTTTTTCTTATTTTCAACAAAATTTGTTGATAACATCTCACCCACTCTCTCATTTGCTCTCTTTTTACATTGCTTCACCACTCTCTTAACCTCTCTCTTTTTCTCCATATACTCTTCCCTCCTTGCATCACTTCTACTTTGTAAAAACTTCTCATATGCTAACTTTTTCTCCCTTACTACTCTCTTTACATCATCATTCCACCAATCACTCCTCTTCCCTCCTGCACCCACTTTCCTGTAACCACAAACTTCTGCTGAACACTCTAACACTACATTTTTAAACCTACCCCATACCTCTTCGACCCCATTGCCTATGCTCTCATTAGCCCATCTATCCTCCAATAGCTGTTTATATCTTACCCTAACTGCCTCCTCTTTTAGTTTATAAACCTTCACCTCTCTCTTCCCTGATGCTTCTATTCTCCTTGTATCCCATCTACCTTTTACTCTCAGTGTAGCTACAACTAGAAAGTGATCTGATATATCTGTGGCCCCTCTATAAACATGTACATCCTGAAGTCTACTCAACAGTCTTTTATCTACCAATACATAATCCAACAAACTACTGTCATTTCGCCCTACATCATATCGTGTATACTTATTTATCCTCTTTTTCTTAAAATATGTATTACCTATAACCTAACCCCTTTCTATACAAAGTTCAATCAAAGGGCTCCCATTATCATTTACACCTGGCACCCCAAACTTACCTACCACACCCTCTCTAAAAGTTTTCTCCTACTTTAGCATTCATATATACATATATATATATATATATATATATATATATATATATATATATATATATATATATATATATATATATATATATATATATATATATGTATATATATATATGCAAAACAACCACTCTGAAAGAATAGAAATTCCAAGCGCTTTCGTGACTACTCACATTATCATAGTTCCTTGATAATGTGAGTAGTCACGAGAGCGCTTGGAATTTCTCTATTCTTTCAGAGTGGTTGTTTTGCATATTCTGAAATCACCTGTTTACTGTGATCTTATTGCATATATATATATATATATATATATATATAATGTATATGTATATATGTATATGTATATATATAAATATATATATATATATGTATATATGTATATGTATATATATAAATATATATATATGTATATGTATATATGTATATGTATATATATAAATATATATATATGTATATATATGTATATGTATATATAAATATATATATATGTATATGTGTATATATAAATATATATATATGTATATGTATATATATAAATATATATGTATATGTATATATATAAATATATATGTATATGTATATATATAAATATATATATATGTATATATATATATATGTATATATAAATATATATATATATATATATATATATATATATATATATATATATATATATATATATATATGCAATAAGATCACAGTAAACAGGTGATTTCAGAATATGCAAAACAACCACTCTGAAAGAATAGAGAAATTCCAAGCGCTCTCGTGACTACTCACATTATCAAGGAACTATGATAATGTGAGTAGTCACGAAAGCGCTTGGAATTTCTATTCTTTCAGAGTGGTTGTATATATATATATATATATATATATATATATACATATATATATATATATATATATGTATATGTATACATATATATATATATATATATATATATATATATATGTGTGTGTGTATAAAATATATATATATATATATATATATATATATATATATATATATATATATATATATATATATATATATATATATATATATATATATATATATACATATACATATATATATATATATATATATATATATATATATATATATATATATATATATATATATATATGTATATATATATATATGTATATATATATATACATATATAATATTTGCTGTTATAAAGAATATATCGTGAATCTGTTCGAAGTATAATATGGTACTACACTCGCTATCGTTCTGTTTTGAAAATAAGTCGTTTTTTTCGGTGGGGGGAGGGAATTAAGTGCCTGTGGTTCGTTGAAATTTATATCTTATTTTTGGGGTGAAGTGTAATCTTACCTTCTACTTAAGCCAAATTTAAGACAGATGCTCTAAAGGTAACGTGTGTAATCAGTTAGTCTCAGTAACTGAAACAGTTTATCACAACTATTATCAGTGTTTCATTCCTCAGAACAAGATTGTCTGCCGCAGCGAAACAAAGGCAAGAGTGGACCCCCACACTTGACTGCTTCAACGAACCCCAGCATTAACTTTACAATATTTCTCGCATCTTCCATGAAAACTTGTTTTGTTTTTAAATTAAAAGAGCATTTACCAGCTAAAGATTTTAAAACGCTCTGAAAATCCAAACGAATGCTATTTATCTTACTATGAGTGTACTGTTAGCGTTCGTTACATGTACATCCTTAGCTAATGCTACGTGAGAACTCTTTTTGACTATTGCGAGGGCTCTTTTAGCTTGGGTTACGTTTGTGTACTCAAAGGTTAATTTTAATTATACGGCTCAAAGATATTTAAGATTTTTATCAGTAATATTTGGAGATTACAAGTTTTTTCGTTAGTAGGGAGTCATAGTTTAATGTCTGCTGAGATCAAACTATATGCATAGTTAGTTTTCCCAGACAAATAGAACGTCACTATTTGAAATGCACTAAGGGATGTCAATAGCAACCGAACATTCTGAATATTTTGAAATATGAACTGATCTTTTAAAGTTTTTGCTATAGTTCCAATATTGTCTGGCAACTGACTTCAAATGCATCTGAATATTTCACGAAGAAACATCTAAAAGTGAATCTCTAGAAGAATATCATGTAGGGTGAAACCCGTGTCTGACAGGTGCAGTTTTCCCACAGCTATAGCTCTGTACTGCTAGTGTTAAATGCGCAGTTAGACTGGAAAGCAAAATACAGTTCAGCATTTTCTTTCTTTGTACGTTAGTAATACGCCAGAGCCTTGAAAATTTTGTTCACTTTATTTGAAAAGGGAACTTCTCAGCAGTATATGAATACCAGTAATATACTTGTCACCGATTTTGAAGGTTTTTCTATTCTCCCAGCCTAATGCCAAGATTTTAAGATTTTATTGGCTGCCCTTTCAACCAGGCTGTTGTTGCAGCTAGGGATCTGCACGAGTGCAGAGCTATCAGAGCCTGATGGATCTGGAACTCTCAAGGTGGTAGCAAGTTAACCACTTGGCATATTATATGTTGCTTTGTCCTTATTACCTTCCTGATTTTCTCTAGGTTTCGCTTATTCTTACTCTCTCGAAAATTTTTTATGATAGTGTGAAGACTGACTACCTGACCCTCAAATATGTTCAATGAATATATTATCAGAAGTGTCTCTTTTTCGTTTCAGAAAATGCACTCCAAGTTTTTAGGCCTTCCTAGAAGTTATGAGTTTTAATGATTCTTTGCTCGAAGTAAACGACCTCTTAAAGTTTTTCACCTCATAAATCTCTCCTGCCTTGAGAGGTTATGCGAGTACACAACAATATACAAGACGTGAGAGAACAAATTATGTTAATAGTTCCATCAGAAGCTATGACTATCATGACCTGATTTTATTCATAGCAGTCATTAACCTATCGTAGTCTTTTTAAAAATTATTCAGATTTGTGTTATCTAAATTGCAGGTTATCTGATATTATTGTTCATAAGTCTTGTTTACAGATCCTCTCCAGCTTCCGAACTTTGCGACTTACATTCGTCTGCACATACGACCGAAGAAAATGCACTATAAATTAGAGAAAAAAATATGTACGTAAATATAGAAATTACCCTTGGTCATACGTCCACCAGCGCTAGAGGCTGCGTGCGATAGTGAATGGTATTTTTAACATCATAAACTATAATGTTGATTCAATGAGTAACAAGAAAACCTATGACTGATACCTACAAGTTTGGAACATCATTTTGTGAGAGATGAAACTTAGGTAATAATAAATACACTTTTCTACATAAAAATAAAAACATGATAACAGTGAGAGGTAATTATTTTTTAACAGCGCAATTTCCAGCTGCCTCTCCCTGGAATCGCCTTCGATTTTGCTGCAGTTGTGTCCACATTGGCTGAGGATTGCGAGTAATCTGGGTTAACTCTGACCCACTGTATGTATTCCAGTATGTCAAATACCTGGATTATTATGATTACTCACGATTGATGGACTAATCGCTCACGGGTGACGGCATCCTTTGGTGACCCATATCTACCTATTAGCTGCAGCTAAAACTAGTTCATATGAGTTTGAAAGGACTTTTGGAGAAAATTCTCCAGTAAAGGGGGTATCTCTCAGCCCTCTCAGTCTCTTTCAGCCCTCTGAGGGACTAAGCCCTCCCCAGAAGGGGCTAATGGGCTCTCTTATTTCCTCATTAACATACTAATTGGAAACGTGTTAGTGTACCAGCATCATAGTCACGCCATCTTCTCCTTGGTAGAGATCAACTATATCTACAATTTGGGACTATTATGAATTGTAGTCTATAGCTAGATAACAAGAAATCTGTCATCTTGAATGGAATACTGTTACAGTGTTTGGCAGGAAGAGAAATAATGATGAGTTCAGCATATTCTAGCGAGAACGAGGGCAGAGGGCGCTGCAGAGCTCAAATTGCTACAAGAAACGAACGAGAAACAAGTGTCACGAAGGAGCTGCCTCCTTGAACAAAAGACAAAGGAACAGTAGTGACCAGTGCGTTGTTGACTTTTGTTCATTCTAGCAATCTCAGAAAACTAGAAAGGTTAGACTAGTTCCCTTACATGAACCAGGAAATTCTCGGTAGAACTAATTACGCAGTGTTATTGTGTATCCGTGTTCTTCCTGTTGTGGATAATACCACGAAACTATGAACAATTGATGGAACTGAGTAGTGAAGTGTAACTGATGTGAGTGATTGCAGAACATTCCCGACGTAGTGGTGAACGTTTTACGAGACACTCAAACCTTCAATCCAATCAAGACACTGATACCCGGGTCCTACTTTCCCTACCACAAACTAGGGAAATTTGGGTCAGTTGCAACACCCAGGTAAGTCCAGCCCTACCCACAATCATCGTTTTAGCTGCAGCTGATAGATAGGTTTGAGCTTTGATTAGATTTACCAATAGTCCCGATGATCGACGGGCCTTTAAGCCCAAACCAAGTGAGTACAATTACTACTAAGCGTTTCAGAATGATATGCTGAATATACTTTCCATTGGGGCAAATTATATAACTAATACTCTTTATACTACAGCTCAGGTGTGGAAACACCCCGATTCACACGAAGGAGACTTCTTGAATGCTGCTGCAAGGCGTCTGAATCATCACTGAAGCTAAGTACATCATTTTATGTCTAAAAATAGACTTAGATGATAAAATTCCCCAAAGGACTCGCCTGGGTATTTGTATCGGACCCAGTTGATACCAGGAATGATGGCTTCATTGATGAATGGGCGGCTGCGTCTCACGGGTCGTCATTCCAATGTTCATATTCACTCACAACGCCGGATATACCGTCACTTTCACTATCATCACTTGTACACTATCCACGGTAAAGAGTATGTTCGCCCAATGTTCGCGATTGCACCTGAGTCGGTTAAACAGAAATACGTATTGAACACTCGTTTATTTGACTTGTGAATAATTCTCCGCGAATTTCCGGACAATTGTTTGGCACTAGATTAATTTCCTAGTGTCTTTGGAGATTGTCAGATCAAGTCTTGAACCTGCAGCTTCGGTTCCTTTGTACTTTAGCAGGAGCGCAGCGATGCCCTCTTGTCACACATTCCCGTACGTTCCTTGAAGCAATCTGACGCTCTTAGGCGCCGCAATCCGCATCCCACAAAGGAAACACTAACTTCAGCTTTATAGGCATTCGTTGCTAGCTTCTGCAACAGACTTCATCCTAGAATACCTGTTTCTTGTTATTCTAGGTGGGTTTAGTGAGCCATAATACCCTCGCATGTAGATCAAATGGGGTACAATTTTTTTTTTACAATTTTTTCCTGTTATGGGGAAATATCAGCTCCTATAGATTTCCACTCATATGTACTAGTGGCCAGGAAGTCTGGGAAAAAGAAGTGTGTCTTGTGACGCCTCTTCCAACATGTGGTTTTGATAACTCTGTTGTGGGAGGGAGAAAGCAAGACGGTTCACTAGCTCTTCTGAGAGGGTAGCCCTCTCTGAGAGGGGTCCCCTCTTTTCGGAGAGGGTAATTACCCCCCTTCAAGAGGGGGGAATATCGCCCCCTTCACAAACTGGAGACTTTTCTCCACATGTGGTTGTATAATGATGATAACTTTATTTGATGTGGTTGTATTGTAGTGGTAATATTATATGATGTTGCATAATGATGGTAACATTATATGATGTGGTTGAACTGTAGTAGCAACGTTATATAATGTGGTTGTACTTGTAGTAGTAACATTATAAGTTGTGGTTGTATTACAACTGTAGCATTATATGATATGGTTGTATTACAGTGGTAACATTATACTTCCACCACTACATCCAACATTGCTGGAACTGTTATTCTTATCTTCACACCACCAAAGCATGTCCAGTAAAAGACAAGAAATTCTGCACTACATGTGGTAGTGAGGGACACACCTTCAGTTCCTGTACCGCTGCTGCTCCATCACAACCAGCGTGTTTAAACTCCAAAAGTAATGATCATCATACATTGGCAGCAAAATGTCCTACAAGAAAGGATATTATGAAGAAACAACAAGATGCAACAAAGAAAAAATCTACCAACAACATACCAACGTATGCCGCAATTGCAAAGTTACAAGCAGACACTACAAAATTACTTCAAGCATCTACTCAGCCCTCCTCCACCACCATCTCTCCTCCAACATGTGACGTAACGAAGATCCACTATTGTCTACTATACGCTCACATGCAGAACATGGCTGTACCTGGATCTTTTAACTCTACCATCAACAAGTTATTTGCATTAAATAACATGCCATCATTCAGATTTCCAGCATCGCCACCTTCTGAAGAAATTCTCAAATTCACCAAAGACTTAGTCGCAACCTCGGATGTAGCAGATCCAACACCACCATCAACTAGTGACGTCACTCCAACAACGTCCAATGAGAAGCCTTCACCGTCACCACTCCTCATTGAAACCGACCAATCAGAAGCCTTGTCACCAGAAACATCTTCCTATTCGTCAACTGAAGATGAAAACGAATATTCACTTCCTCCTTCAACAATACCTAACAAGAAAGAAAAAACAGCAAAAAAATCATCATCTCACAACTCTCGACATGATAAAGATTAAGATATTAAAAAATATACTTCATGGACTGGAATCAACTTCTACACTACAGAAAAATATCATCAAGACATGCCGCTTCATGAGCTTTATTTTCACCTCTTCGAAAAGACAGTCAAGTTTACCATCGATTCTTCCTGCTCAGCTAGAACTCTTCGTACAATTGAACTTTCTACTATTCTAAAGGCCATTGTAGACCAACTAGAAGATTCCAGCCAAAAACACTTGCTGACACGTATAAATTTGCTACCTCTACAACGTTTTAAACGTCTTGAAAACGGAACTGAATCGTAAAACAATGCCATGACTCCAGGTAAACACCAAACCTCTATGAACTGACCAATCAACGATGAGCTCCTTCCTTGTCGCCTGCAGCCGCCTATCATCATTCAAGTTGCAGTAATCATCCATCCAGCAAGATGCAGCCAGTACCTGCCGAGTTCCTATTGCCTTCTACATCGTCTTCGTCAGTATTCCTGAAATACATCTCCATCTACGCCTCCAGTACTTCGGTACCACATGTCCCAAATGGTTGGGCCACTTGCCTTGATTCCTCCTCTTCCCCTCCTTCCCATCCTCTTCCAGTTATTTCCATCCTTCCTTATCCTTCTTCCTTCCCATCTTACGACAGCTCTCGTCGTCCTCGAATCGAAATCATTATAAGATATAGTAGTGATAACATTATTTTATGTGGTTGTATTGCAGTGGTAACATTATATTATGTGGTTGTACTATAGTAGTAACATTATATGATATAGTTGTATTATAGTGGTAACAAATACTGTGGTTGTATTACAATGTTAACATTATATACTGTCGTTGTATTCCAGTGGTAATATTATATGCTATGAGTGCATGATAGTAGTAACATAATATGTTTTGGTCGTTATGCGAAGGAGTTCAGAAATTGGTGGGTTAGTTTATAAATTTTGTTGAAGAGCAAAACCTCTTTCTGATATTTCACGAAAATAATTTTTCAGTGCTTACAAATACTATTATAAAAAATACATTATACCAGACGCATTAGTTAACATTTAAGAAAGTTATTTCATTACCGGATATACAATTTTTGTCGTGAAATTTAATATAGTTGCCTCGTTACTCCCGTCACTCTATTTAGAAATGAAAAATAGGTAGTGTCTTTGCATTTTTAATATGCCTTTTTTTTCACATGAATTTATGGCACATTGTCACTCTCTAAAAACCCATCCCAACAACACTGTGCTCTTGAACTGTGACGGTGTAGTCCTCAACACTAACTGTTTTCCTTGATAGTGAGAGTATTGCCCTGTAGGTGAGTACAGTGATATTGTGACACTCTTGTTGTGTGGTAGCATCAGAACCGCATACTGAACATCATTTATTTTTATAGTAAACATGTACTTTAGTGTTCAGAATAAGTTCTCCTTGACTTACTAATTCGTTGACATAGGAATTTCTATGTATAGAGAGATTATAGTTTCATGAATAGCATGTAGCACGTAGACAGACACGTATGCAACTATTAAGATATTTTCTAAAGAGATATTTCGCTCACCAGGGGCCTCACTAGCCAAGTAAACACAAGGGTAAAGGCAGTATAAATAATAGCAAAGTGTGCAGTATCTAATAGAAACATGCAACACAAGGAAATTAACACCGTGGATTACGCCAATCCAGGTGGAGCATGTGAAGAAGAATATGTTGGGTAAACTTCCAGCAGTTGACACAACTGATGATGAAGCACCACTATTACACGTGTCACAGAGACCACCTGGGCAACCTTTGAATCATCGATCACAACAAATGGGGACACTGGATGGACTTTCGTAAATGTTAAGCTAGTCATTAGAGAATTACACAGTTCAATAGGCTCGGTCTCGACATGTACTGTAAACACATGTTTTTACAGTTTTCATTGCTACCATCAGAAAACTGGAAGAAGCTGTGCTCATTCCGAAATCCTCACAAAATATTTTCTAACCAAGCAAATCATGGCGTTAACATAGGTCTGCTCTTCCTCTTAGAGCACCTGACCTAAACAATATTTATCCTCCTTACTCTCGTTCTCTGAAATAGATTGATAAAGTCTCTGGTGAAATAAACGTCTCATAAATAAATGTCTCTGCATATTTTTTTTTCCATAAAAGCCAAGTAACATGCATGGAACGGCTGAGCCAGTGAGAGACAGAGTGATATGTGGAACAAAGGCCAAGTCACGTGATTCACTGGTAATGCGCAAAGTATCAAATATTTGTGAATTCTGAGTAAGGGCGATGTGATCATTGACCAAAGACTTGGCGTAGCGAACGACCAACATAGTATCATTGAATATTACAAACACAGTTACATATAGCAGGCCAGTAGTACCTGGCCGTACAGGAACGAGCAAAGAGTAATAAGTCCAAAGGCAAAGGAACTAGCAAAGAGTAATTAGCCCAAAGGTAAGAAAACGAGCAGTGTAATAAGTCCATATTCAATCACCAAATGTAGTAACATGTTGAGTACCCGTATTTTTGTACCACCAATATTTACAGAGTGTGCAACATAGCAGCAATGTCAGTAGATACCATTCTAGTATCATAATAAGATACAGAACAAAAAGTGAGTGTGCTCAAGGCGATTGGCTCAGAAACTCGTACAAGAAAGAGCAGCAAGTGTAATCAGTCAGAGCTTAGAGAAATTGTCCTCTAGACCAGATAGTAGGCATAAAGTCTGGTCGTATTGAGATCACCCCCCGACTGACTAATTTTTATAACTAGTAGCTACACACAGTATAAGCGTGAGGTCCCAACAAGTATACAGCAGTAACTATCGGGTTTTGATTGATTATAGAGGGAGAGTTAGATACGAGTGTGTGATGCGAGCCGAATAAATGAAAAGTACTCTGTGTACGCCACATTGCCCAAGGATTTATCATAATGAATGTCTTGGGTAAAGTCTATGATATCATTGACCAAGAACAAGCATACAGTAGACAAAAACCAATATTATGTAGATTATGTAGCCTGGGTAAGGTCCATAACACAGACGACTAGGAACAAAATACATTAGAGAAGCACCAACATTGTGGAAAAATTTGACGCCTCTGAATAGAAGAAACAAGATGTGTAATAGCCTGCTTATTCTGATATTAACGGGGAGATAATTTTGGTAGATTTAAGAAAAAGGAACTTAGCTGCACTTCTTTGGAGCAAAATCTCTTCACAACCAAGCCTCCTCACTGAAGAGAAGAAATAATTAGTTCTCTTTTATTGACTGGGAAAGATTACAAAATGAAAAAGTTTGACATAAGAAATCAATGAAGATGCACTGGCTCTCAATTACTCTTTTATACCCATTATTTACTCAGGCACACTATTACGCAGGGTATTGTAGAAAATATGTGTAGAAAAGCTCCATATATAATGTCAGCCTACGGTATGTGTGCTGAAACCAGACGCGTATTAGTCCTGAAGAGTAGTCAGGACAGGACAGGAGCAGGTGAGGTGTGTTTTTGAGGCAGCACTGGAAGAGCGGCGGCTGGAGCAAGACATCATAAGACGTCATAATGTGGTGTTTGTGTAAATAAGGGAAAGGGTGATTTTGGGTAACTTTATGCCATACGTTGCTTTAATATTTATTTAATTACTCTCCTGATGTATCTGTATGAGTCTAGTACGAGGAAAGGCCTGTTTTAAGCTTCGGGAGAATACTTGTGTATTGTTTTGCCTGCAGGTTAAGAGGCCGGCAGAAAGGGGAGTGGGGTCATGAAGCCTCCCTGTTCATAAATATTTTTTTTTAACCACTAGTAGCAGTGTGCTAGTGAGCTAATGCGAATACTTGGTAAAGGTGAATTGGTGTTTAGTGATTTTTGTATGTAGTGGGTAGGTTGTATGTGGTATATGTAAGTTTACTATTATTATAGTTATATTACCGTACATTTAGCTTTTGCGTCTTTCCTTAAAATAGATATAAGTATTGACTATTTAATTAACGCTTAAATGTAAAGGAACAAACTTGGTCCTAGGATGGTTTATGTGGTTTAATAGTTTCCATACCCCTAGACAGGCTGTTTACTTATAGGCTCTGGTATTTATTTTTATTTAACGTAGTAAATGCGTTACACACACATATACAGACTCACTCCCAAGATGATTCTGACTGTTTAATTGTGAGCCGACAGTGTGGGATCGAAAAATGAGAGGTTTGTATGTCCTTGAAATTGGAGATTAAAGGCTTGGTAACCTGGAGGATGGAGGAGGTTAATTTAAGCAAGAGACCTTGATGGAGCGGGGTGGATACAGTAGTTGCAGAACGAGAGACTACTGTGTCAGTACCATGTTGGTAATGTTATTTCTTGTGCTAATGACAGAATAATATTCCCTGTCTCCCACAGGCGTCAGGGAACTTTTGTTGATGTTGTTATTTGTACTAGTGAATTAAGAATAAATGTTACCCCTTTTTAAAATTTCTAATATTGTATATATCTCAGGTAATTATGCTTTTTTTCTTATAAATTAGTACCGGGATCCGGACTTGCCATTTGAAGAATATCAAATTAGTTATGCAGATGTCAGCTGCATCAACTACGAGTAGTGAGGCTACGAACAGACAACTAGGATATCCATAGACCTGTGGAAAGGTAGTTATGGATCTGGTTTATATTTTAAGAGATATGACTGCATGTCGGTGTTATTAAATTTAAGGCAAGTAATTTGTGACTCGATTACTGGTGATTATAGGGGATGATACAGTGGATAACGGAATTAGGTGCAAAATCTTGCAGTGTGTTGGCTGCAACACGAAAGGGCTAGAGCTATTATTAATCTACCCCTTGTGGTTGTTTTGCATTTATTAGTGCTTGTTTGTGGTTATTGCATATATATATATATATATATATATATATATATATATATATATATATATATATATATATATATATATATATATATATATATATATATATATATTTATATATATATATATATATATATATATATATATATATATATATATATATATATATATATATATATGTATATATATATTAAAATGATATAAAATACCGACAGGTTGTTAGGTAAGCCACATATGCAACAGTTAGGTATCTTTGTTTCTAAGCGTTTCGCCTACACAGTAGGCTTCTTAAGTCGAGTACAGAAAATAAAGATACTTATCTGTTGGACAGAAATAGAGATGTGATACATGGTTTTGAAAACCGACAAGTAATAAATGGTTTTGAAAACCATATACCATTTATCACAACTGTAGGACACTCAAACATCATGGGATCTTGATACAAAGAATTCTTCAACACCTGTCCAGCCTTCGGACGAAGACCTACTTAATCTAGTGGATGGTCCCACTGTGATCCCACCTCCTCCTGCTTCGACTCACCTGACTACAGTACATAAGCCAATTTTCTGGCCCTATGCTGTACTTCCTACAAGAGTGATGGACTGAACACATCGAGTCCAGGCTGAGGGACTGATTACCTCAAACTCTTCCTCTCCTTATACCTTCCTACTTCGTATTGGACTAATGAAGTTACTGTGCGGCGAAACGTTTCTTCAGTAAAGATTCCCATATGTTGCAAAAGTGTCTGAATTCTTTCTTCTACTAGCGGCCTACATCTCACCTCCTTGTAGATGAATGGTTCAGAGAACCGACATGTTGATAAATTAGACACATGTGCAACTCTTGGGTATCTTTATTGAGGAAACGTTTCGCCACACAGTGGCTTCATCAGTCCATACAAAGGAGAATCTTGAAGAATAGGAGGAGAATGAGGTAATCAGTCCCTCAACCTTGAGTCGATGTGGTCAGTCCATCAATCTTGAATAGAATACGACATACGTGCTGAGAAGGAGCTTATAAACCGTTGGCAGGAGAGGTGAAGCAGTCAGAGGCAGTGTAACACTTATTCAATGTTGAAGTAGGTCGTGCCCAAGAATTAGGCAAGCGAAGAATTCCCAAGTATTAAGATCCCAAGAAGATGCAGTGTCTGACGGGTTTGTAGATGAATGGTTCTCTGAACCATTCATCTACAAACCCGTCAGCCTAATTCTTGGGCACGACCTACTTCAACATTGAATAAGTGTTACACTGCCTCTGACTGCTTCACCTCTCCTGCCAACGGTTTATAAGCTCCTTCTCAGCACGTATGCCGTATTCTATTCAAGATTGATGGACTGACCACATCGACTCAAGGTTGAGGGACTGATTACCTCATTCTCCTCCTATTCTTCAAGATTCTCCTTTGTATGGACTGATGAAGCCACTGTGTGGCGAAACGTTTCCTCAATAAAGATACCCAAGAGTTGCACATGTGTCTAATTTATCAACATCTCACCTCCTGACAGTATATAAGTCTCCATACTGTAATTTCAACTTCACATTGTTTCAGACAATGGAACAAATACTCTTCTCCACTACCTCATAACTACTGATTACATCGTCTTCACATTTCTTCTGCTTTTCTGTACTCGACTGACGAAGCATACTGTGGAGAGACGAAAAGTTTCAAAATTTATATATATATATGTCGTGCCGAATAGGCAGAACTTGCGATCTTGGCTTAAATAGCAACGCTCATCTTGCCATATAGGACAAGAGAAAATTTGTGTATGCAATAATTTCGCCAAAATCATTCTGAACCTAACGAAAAAAATATATTTCACTGTGTTTGTTTAGTATTAAATTATTGTAAACAAATCTAAAATATATTTAGTTGGGTTAGGCTAAAATAAATTGCGCTTGTTATAATAAGGTTAGGAAAGTTTTCTAAGTTTCTTTTGGTGCAAAATTATAAATTTTTACATTAACATTAATGAAAAAAATATATCTTTAAAAGTATAAGAGAAAATTTCAGAAAGGACTTAATTTTAAATGAGTTCTTGCTAATTGACCAGTTTTGCATATTCGGCACGACATATATATATATATATATATATATATATATATATATATATATATATATATATATATATATATATATATATATATATATATATATATATATATATAAGTATCCACGTCTGCCGGCGTGGACGGAGGGAGCCAGTTTGTGGTGCTCCATACATTTTGTGTGTAAACCAAGAACCAACATGGTTTTCATGGGCCAGTTTCGGCAGACATCATCGTGAGTATCTACCGGACATTAGGAGATTATAGAGTTGTGATACTCCTCTGCATCAGACCGTTGCTTCTGTATCAGTGAAAGTGAAGTGTGCATTTTGGGATTTGGAGAGTAGTGATGGTGTTAAGGGAATCCTGCCAGCGGTGGTGTGGAGGAGGTTTGTTTACCTCTGCATTCGGCCCGGTTCGGGGTGGGGGGGAGGTGGTCGCACACGACCATCATTGAATGCTGAACAGAAGAACACCTCGGTTAACAGTGAGAGCATGGTGATTAGTGTGCCAAATGGCGAGGGCTTTTTCTAAATGGAATAATATGAGTATAACAACTAGCAAAAGTTAGTCAGTGATGTGCATTTTTAGTGAACACACAGGGCCACTCCCTCTGCCCCCCCATCCCTGATCCCCTCCCCTCATCCCTGCCAAGGCCCACTGACTTCCTGGCCAAGGGTGTTGCCCTTTAGTGCCCCACCAATTACTAGCTCGGCCGCTCGCTACTCCCCCATCCTCATCTCCCATGCATCCATACTGTCCTACACCCGTTACCTCACAGCTGGCGCCCTCCCACCCCCACGATGTCAGCAATGTCACAAGAAGTGCCGGGTTCCCAGGAATCTTCATGACAGAGTCAAAGCCGTCGTTCACGAGGTATCCACCAGGTGTGCCACAGGGAATGTGCACTCAATCCCACAACTGGCAACATCCGATCACACAGTGGATGTCTAGGCTCCAGGAGAGCTCCAAATGGGAACAACCAACAGCCCCTTCCAGCAGACAGAGCTGACAGCTACCGCGACTTCACCTCCACAGAGGACCTCAGATCTGCAAACAAATTAACATCCACCAGGACTCTGACACATCCCCAAAGCAGCTCGCCCTCAAGCCGCTAGCAAATTTACTGACCTCTTGAAGAAAGTCAACGATGCTCCTTCAAACAACGGATCCTGGCACAACCTGCTGCTTTTTGGCAATGCCTGTTTGGCTGTCCCACCAAGGAGGGACAAGTCACTAGCAATACATGTTATTAGGGCAACAAATGCATTCCCTAGAGATGACAACCTCTTCTGTCTCCCTCCTCGGGTGACAAACACACGCTGGGCAAATGCCAACACCAGGACACCCGACCCTTCAAAAATCAGAGCCCAAATTAGCAAAAAAATAGAAGAGAGTAATACTGTTGGACACTGAGGCTTATAACCAGTGAGGATACCATCGCTCCTAAGGACGTCAGTACCGCACTAGCTCTGAAGTACAAACATCCACCTAGGGCTCCCAGTACCATCACTGACCTCCCTGACATTGCAGCAGGCGAAGAGCATCTAACCTTAC
>NC_091302.1:19415370-19425370 GCF_038502225.1 Cherax quadricarinatus
AGTTTTTTTGGATTCCCCCCTTAGGGGTTTTCGAAATTCTCCATCTCCTTGGATCAAGTTTTTTTTTGGATTCCCCCCTATGGGGTTTTCGAAATTCCTCGGATCAAGTTTTTGGAATCCCCCCTCTGGGGGTAAGCATGCTTACTACAGGTCTAAACATCTTCCCCTTATTATTTTAAAATGAACTAAAAGTTTCCTCTCATTAAGTCAAATGAACTAAGAAGGGTGTTTACTCGGCGGTCAGTGACGTCACACATACAAGCTAAATCTTGTCGACTTACCCCTATGTCAGTGACGTCACGCACACAGGCTGAATCATGACGACCCTTTTAGTTCATTCAAGTTAATAAGGGGATATAGTACCTACATCATAGGGAAAACATTTTCACTCTTAACCCAGGTTAATCCAAATAATTTCACATTTTTGTTTCGTTAATACCCACAACAATCCAACAATTTCTTTACAACACAAGTCTAGACATTTTTTTAACTATTTCATCTCAGGTCACTCCCCCACGAAGTAACCTCCTCCCCACCCTCCCGAACCCTCACACTCCAACCAACACCTCACAATTTTCACTCATAACCCCCAATTTTTCTCGTTTTAACCCTTTTAGTTCATTAAAGTTAATAAGGGGATACAGTACATCAGAAAGTCACCACAACACTTATAACCACTTTTCGATAAATTCACTAGTCACAATTTTACATATTACGAAGTTAATACGCACTTTTACTTTGAACACCTTCAAAACACTCTCTTAAATCATTTGAATACTCACAAAAATACCTTTATACATTTCCAAACAACACTGAAATACTCCAAAACATCATTCGAACACCCCCAAAATCACCTCTGAATACTCCCAGAACACCTTCATAAGTACTCTTGCACATCATTTGAACACCTTCATAAGTACTCTCATAATCATTTGTACACCTTCAAAAAACACCTTTGAATACTCACATAAACACCCTTGAACACCTTCAAAACACCTTTGAATAACCTCAAAACACCTTTGAACACCTTCAAAACACCCTTTAACACCCTTGATCACCTTCAAAAAAAAAACATTTGAACACACTCAAAAACACCTTTGAACACCTTTGAACATTTCCAAACAACACTGAAACACTTCCAAAAACACCATTTGAGTACTCCCAAATACACCACTGAATACTAAAACACCACTGAATACACTCAAAACACCACCAAAATCACCATGAAACACTTCCAAAAAACACAATTTGAGTACTCCCAATTACACCACTGAATACTACTAAAACACCGCTGAATTCAATCAAAACACCCTTCAACACCTTCAAAACACCTTTGAACACCTTTGAACATTTCCAAAAACACTATTTGAGTACTCCCAATTACACCACTGATTACTACTAAAACACCGCTGAATTCAATCAAAACACCCTTCAACACCTTCAAACACCCTTGAACACCTTCAAAACACTCTTGAACACCTTCAAAAACACCTTTGAACATTTCCAAAAACACTATTTGAGTACTCCCAATTACACCACTGATTACTACTAAAACACCGCTGAATTCAATCAAAACACCCTTCAACACCCTTCAAACACCCTTGAACACCTTCAAAACACTTTGAACACCTTCAAAACACCTTTGAACATTTCCAATCAACACTGAAACACTTCCAAAAACACCATTTGAGTACTCCCAATTACACCACTGAATACTACTAAAACACCGCTGAATTCAATCAAAACACCCTTCAACACATTCAAAACACATTTGAACACCTTTGAACATTTCCAAAACACTATTTGAGTACTCCCAATTACACCACTGATTACTACTAAAACACCGCTGAATTCAATCAAAACACCCTTCATCACCTTCATTTGAACACACTCAAAACACCCTTCAACACCTTCAAAACACCTTTGAACACCTTCAAAACACCTTTGAACACTTCAAAACACTCTCATAATCATTTGTACACCTTCAAATTACACCACTGAATACTCACATAAACACCGCTTGAACCTTCTTGAATAACCTCAAAAACTTTGAACACCTTCAAAACACCCTTGAACACCCTTGATCACCTTCAAACAAACAACATTTGAACACACTCAAAACACCTTTGAACACCTTTGAACATTTCCAATCAACACTGAAACAACACACAATTTGAGTACTCCCAATTACACCACTGAATACTACTAAAACACCGCTGAATTCAATGAATAACCTCAAAACACCTTTGAACACCTTCAAAACACCCTTGAACACCCTTGATCACCTTCAAAAAAAACAACATTTGAACACACTCAAAACACCTTTGAACACTTCCAAAAAACACAATTTGAGTACTCCCAATTACACCACTGAATACTACTAAAACACCGCTGAATTCAATCAAAACACCCTTCAACACCTTCAAACACCCTTGAACACCTTCAAAACACTCTTGAACACCTTCAAAAACACCTTTGAACATTTCCAAAACACTATTTGAGTACTCCCAATTACACCACTGATTACTACTAAAACACCGCTGAATTCAATCAAAACACCCTTCAACACCTTCAAACACCCTTGAACACACTCAAAACACCCTTCAACACCTTCAAAAACACATTTGAACACATTCAAAACACTCTCATTTGAACACACTCAAAACACCTTTGAATAACCTCAAAACACCTTTGAACACCTTCAAAACACCCTTGAACACCCTTGATCACCTTCAAAAAAAAACAACATTTGAACACACTCAAAACACCTTTGAACACCTTTGAACATTTCCAAACAACACTGAAACACTTCCAAAAACACCATTTGAGTACTCCCAAATACACCACTGAATACTAAAACACCACTGAATACACTCAAAACACCACCAAAATCACCATAAACTAAGATCAACACCCACATCCCACAACACCCACAACCCACAACACCCACAATTTTTTCTCGTTTTATCTAATAAGGGTACACAGTACATCAGAAAGTCACAACACCCACACCTCCCATTTTTTTTTCTCGTTTTAACCCTTTTAGTTCATTAAAGTTAATAAGGGGACACACTACATCAGAAAAAGTCACAAAAACAACCCACTTATAACGTCTTTTCGGTATCTCTAGTTCGACAACAACACCCACATCCCACAACACCCACATCCCACATCACAGACACACACACACACACACACACACACACACACACACACATCCCTAACCTAGCCTAACCTAACCTAACTTATCCTAACCTAACCTAACCTAACCTAACCTAACCTAACCTAACCTAACCTAACTTATCCTAACCTAGCCTAACCTAACCTAACCTAACCTTACCTAACTTATCCTAACCTAACCTAACCTAGCCTAACCTAACCTAACTTAACCTAACCTAACCTAACCTAACCGAACCTACCCTAACCTAACCTTACCTAACATAACCTAACTTAACCTAACCCAACCTAACCTAACCTAACCTAACCTAACCTAACTTAACCTAACCTAACCTAACCTACCCTAACCTAACCTAACCTAACCTATCTTAACCTTACCTAACCTAACCTAGCCGAACCTATCCTAACCTAACCTAAAATATATTGGAACACTTCCAAAATACATTAGAGTACTCCAGAATTACTTTGAACGACTCCATTTTTTTTGGATATTTCCAAATTAGTTTTGAAAACTTTATCGTAAAATCGAACATTATTTTCTTGTTGGTAAACACACTCAATGGTAGAAATATTTACTCGATTTCCGAATAGAAACACTTTCCTCACTCTGAGAGACTCATTGTGGGTCACCCATTCCCCCCCCCCAACACCACTGGGTAATGCGGTTCACACCCAAGGTAGAACATAACACCTGCGTCAACTCAGGACAGACAGACGCCATGAAATGCGGGTAACATCCAAGGTAGAAAATCATCTCTTTCCAGACCAACTGTCTATCCTAACCTAACCTAACCTAACCTAACCTAATTCCTAACCTAACCTAACCTCACCTAACCGAACCTAACCTAACTCCATCAATCACCTCTATCCTAACCTAACCTAACCTAACCTAACCCAACCTAACTCCATCAAACACCTCTATCCTAACCTAACCTAACCTATCCTAACCTAACCTAACTCCATCAAACACCTCGAATACTACCTAACTTAACCTAACCTAACCTTACCTAACCTACCGAACCTAACCTAACCTAACCTAACCTATCCTAACCTGTCCTAACCTAACCTAACCTAACCTATCCTAACCTAACCTAACCTAACCTAACCTAACTTATCCTAAGCTAACCTAACTTATCCTAACCTAACCTATCCTAACCTAACCTAACCTAAAATAACGAACCTAACCTAACTTATCCTAATCTAATCTAACCTAACCTAACTTATCCTAACCTAACCTAACTTATCCTAACCTAACCTAACCTAACCTAACCTAAAATAACCTAACCTAACTTATCCTAACCTACTCACTTTACTTTGAACACCTTCAAAACACTCTCATACATCATTTGAGACCCCCTTTTCTCAATATCTCTCATCCACAACCTTTATCATCTCACTACAGAACAACCCCAAGATTACTTCGAACACTCTCATAAAGCATTTGAGTACTCACATAAACACTTTTGAACATTTCCAAACAACACTGAAGCACTTCCAAAATATCATTTTGATTACTCCCAAATAAGATTTGACAGCTCTAATTTATCTACACTTACACATTTCATTAAATTACATCTCATCCCCCCAAACTCCTCCCTCATTCTCCAGACTTTACAACATTAGCACAAAAAAAAACTAACTCATACACTTATGACATGAGACATTACCATATCTAACACACTGACTAACTTTGAACCAACTCTGAACACCACTGATCTTCTTCAAAAAATGCTCTGCACATCATTTGAACACCTTCAAAAAAACACCATCAAACACCTCCGAATACTCCCAAAAAATCTGGTAATCGTCTTGGATATAGTGTTCTAAGATAATGTAGGGTACAACAGGTTGAAACAAGGGGGGTTAGGTGTGATGTTACCAACCACCAAGTAACACAATGGGAGTGTGACGTCACTGGAGGTGAGCTCGTCGGTCCTGTGAGGTGAGACATCGTGTGTTGGTGGTAGTGAGGTGAGTGCGCTTAGATATTGTCAAATATGATTTTTTTTTTTTGTGTGTGTGTGTGTGAAATGTTTATAAAAATGATTGTTTTCTGTGATATTAGTGATTTTGAGGTAAGTGAACATGGGTGATTGTAGTTGGTGATTGTCTTATATTATGTGTGTGTACAAGATATGTTTTCAGTTGATGGTGATCATGTACTAAGTGTTTGCGTATTAGGTTTGTGTTCATGCTTTTTTTTTTTTCATGCGCCAAATGGGGAGGGAGTTCTTGGTTATAGTGATTTGAGGGGATTTCTATAAAAAGGATGTTAGATGATGTTAAACTTAGTTTCTGGAGATTTTGACGGTGATTGGTATTATTCAGTGGTGATTTGATAGTAATCAGTAGTGTTTTTTGGGAGTATTCGGAGGTGTTTGATGGTGTTTTTTTTTTTTAAGGTGTTCAAATGATGTGCAGAGCATTTTTTGAAGAAGATCAGTGGTGTTCAGAGTTGGTTCAAAGTTAGTCAGTGTGTTAGATATGGTAATGTCTCATGTCATAAGTGTATGAGTTAGTTTTTTTTTGTGCTAATGTTGTAAAGTCTGGAGAATGAGGGAGGAGTTTGGGGGGATGAGATGTAATTTAATGAAATGTGTAAGTGTAGATAAATTAGAGCTGTCAAATCTTATTTGGGAGTAATCAAAATGATATTTTGGAAGTGCTTCAGTGTTGTTTGGAAATGTTCAAAAGTGTTTATGTGAGTACTCAAATGCTTTATGAGAGTGTTCGAAGTAATCTTGGGGTTGTTCTGTAGTGAGATGATAAAGGTTGTGGATGAGAGATATTGAGAAAAGGGGGTCTCAAATGATGTATGAGAGTGTTTTGAAGGTGTTCAAAGTAAAGTGAGTAGGTTAGGATAAGTTAGGTTAGGTTATTTTAGGTTAGGTTAGGTTAGGTTAGGTTAGGATAAGTTAGGTTAGGTTAGGATAAGTTAGGTTAGGTTAGATTAGATTAGGATAAGTTAGGTTAGGTTCGTTATTTTAGGTTAGGTTAGGTTAGGATAGGTTAGGTTAGGATAAGTTAGGTTAGCTTAGGATAAGTTAGGTTAGGTTAGGTTAGGTTAGGTTAGGATAGGTTAGGTTAGGTTAGGTTAGGACAGGTTAGGATAGGTTAGGTTAGGTTAGGTTAGGTTCGGTAGGTTAGGTAAGGTTAGGTTAGGTTAAGTTAGGTAGTATTCGAGGTGTTTGATGGAGTTAGGTTAGGTTAGGATAGGTTAGGTTAGGTTAGGATAGAGGTGTTTGATGGAGTTAGGTTGGGTTAGGTTAGGTTAGGTTAGGTTAGGATAGAGGTGATTGATGGAGTTAGGTTAGGTTCGGTTAGGTGAGGTTAGGTTAGGTTAGGAATTAGGTTAGGTTAGGTTAGGTTAGGTTAGGTTAGGATAGACAGTTGGTCTGGAAAGAGATGATTTTCTACCTTGGATGTTACCCGCATTTCATGGCGTCTGTCTGTCCTGAGTTGACGCAGGTGTTATGTTCTACCTTGGGTGTGAACCGCATTACCCAGTGGTGTTGGTTAGGGGGGGGAATGGGTGACCCACAATGAGTCTCTCAGAGTGAGGAAAGTGTTTCTATTCGGAAATCGAGTAAATATTTCTACCATTGAGTGTGTTTACCAACAAGAAAATAATGTTCGATTTTACGATAAAGTTTTCAAAACTAATTTGGAAATATCCAAAAAAAATGGAGTCGTTCAAAGTAATTCTGGAGTACTCTAATGTATTTTGGAAGTGTTCAAATATATTTTAGGTTAGGTTAGGATAGGTTCGGCTAGGTTAGGTTAGGTAAGGTTAAGATAGGTTAGGTTAGGTTAGGTTAGGGTAGGTTAGGTTAGGTTAAGTTAGGTTAGGCTAGGTTAGGTTAGGTTAGGTTGGGTTAGGTTAAGTTAGGTTAGGTTAGGTTAGGCTAGGTTAGGTTATGTTAGGTAAGGTTAGGTTAGGGTAGGTTCGGTTAGGTTAGGTTAGGTTAGGTTAAGTTAGGTTAGGTTAGGCTAGGTTAGGTTAGGTTAGGATAAGTTAGGTAAGGTTAGGTTAGGTTAGGTTAGGCTAGGTTAGGATAAGTTAGGTTAGGTTAGGTTAGGTTAGGTTAGGTTAGGTTAGGTTAGGTTAGGATAAGTTAGGTTAGGTTAGGCTAGGTTAGGGATGTGTGTGTATGTGTGTGTGTGTGTGTGGGGTGTGGGATGTGGGTGTTGTGGGATGTGGGTGTTGTTGTCGAACTAGAGATACCGAAAAGACGTTATAAGTGGGTTGTTTTTGTGACTTTTTCTGATGTAGTGTGTCCCCTTATTAACTTTAATGAACTAAAAGGGTTAAAACGAGAAAAAAATGGGAGGTGTGGGTGTTGTGACTTTCTGATGAAATTAGATAAAACGAGAAAAAATTGTGGGTGTTGTGGGTTGTGGGTGTTGTGGGATGTGGGTGTTGATCTTAGTTTATGGTGATTTTGGTGGTGTTTTGAGTGTATACAGTGGTGTTTTAGTATTCAGTGGTGTATTTGGGAGTACTCAAATGGTGTTTTTGGAAGTGTTTCAGTGTTGTTTGGAAATGTTCAAAGGTGTTCAAAGGTGTTTTGAGTGTGTTCAAATGTTGTTTTTTTTGAAGGTGATCAAGGGTGTTCAAGGGATGTTTTGAAGGTGTTCAAAGGTGTTTTGAGGTTATTCAAAGGTGTTTTGAGTGTGTTCAAATGATTATGAGAGTGTTTTGAATGTGTTCAAAGGTGTTTTGAGGTTATTCAAAGGTGTTTTGAAGGTGTTGAAGGGTGTTTTGAGTGTGATCAAGGGTGTTTGAAGGTGATGAAGGGTGTTTTGATTGAATTCAGCGGTGTTTTAGTAGTAATCAGTGGTGTAATTGGGAGTACTCAAATAGTGTTTTGGAAATGTTCAAAGGTGTTCAAAGGTGTTTTGAAGGTGTTGAAGGGTGTTTTGATTGAATTCAGCGGTGTTTTAGTAGTATTCAGTGGTGTAATTGGGAGTACTCAAATTGTGTTTTTTGGAAGTGTTCAAAGGTGTTTTGAGTGTGTTCAAATGTTGTTTTTTTTTGAAGGTGATCAAGGGTGTTCAAGGGTGTTTTGAAGGTGTTCAAAGGTGTTTTGAAGGTGTTGAAGGGTGTTTTGATTGAATTCAGCGGTGTTTTAGTAGTATTCAGTGGTGTAATTGGGAGTACTCAAATTGTGTTTTTTGGAAGTGTTTCAGTGTTGATTGGAAATGTTCAAAGGTGTTCAAAGGTGTTTTGAGTGTGTTCAAATGTTGTTTTTTTGAAGGTGATCAAGGGTGTTCAAGGGTGTTTTGAAGGTGTTCAAAGGTGTTTTGAGGTTATTCAAGGTGTTTTGAAGGTGTTCAAGGGTGTTTATGTGAGTATTCAAAGGTGTTTTTTGAAGGTGTACAAATGATTATGAGAGTGTTTTGAATGTGTTCAAAGGTGTTTTGAAGGTGTTCAAAGGTGTTTTGAAGGTGTTGAAGGGTGTTTTGAGTGTGTTCAAGGGTGTTTGAAGGTGATGAAGGGTGTTTTGATTGAATTCAGCGGTGTTTTAGTAGTAATCAGTGGTGTAATTGGGAGTACTCAAATAGTGTTTTGGAAATGTTCAAAGGTGTTCAAAGGTGTTTTGAAGGTGTTGAAGGGTGTTTTGATTGAATTCAGCGGTGTTTTAGTAGTATTCAGTGATGTAATTGGGAGTACTCAAATTGTGTTTTTTGGAAGTGTTCAAAGGTGTTTTGAGTGTGTTCAAATGTTGTTTTTTTTTGAAGGTGATCAAGGGTGTTCAAGGGTGTTTTGAAGGTGTTCAAAGGTGTTTTAGTAGTAATCAGTGGTGTAATTGGGAGTACTCAAATAGTGTTTTTGGAAGTGTTTCAGTGTTGTTTGGAAATGTTCAAAGGTGTTTTTGAAGGTGTTCAAGATTGTTTTGAAGGTGTTCAAGGGTGTTTGAAGGTGTTGAAGGGTGTTTTGATTGAATTCAGCGGTGTTTTAGTAGTAATCAGTGGTGTAATTGGGAGTACTCAAATAGTGTTTTTGGAAATGTTCAAAGGTGTTCAAAGGTGTTTTGAAGGTGTTGAAGGGTGTTTTGATTGAATTCAGCGGTGTTTTAGTAGTATTCAGTGGTGTAATTGGGAGTACTCAAATTGTGTTTTTTGGAAGTGTTTCATGGTGATTTTGGTGGTGTTTTGAGTGTATTCAGTGGTGTTTTAGTATTCAGTGGTGTATTTGGGAGTACTCAAATGGTGTTTTGGAAGTGTTTCAGTGTTGTTTGGAAATGTTCAAAGGTGTTCAAAGGTGTTTTTGAGTGTGTTCAAATGTTGTTTTTTTGAAGGTGATCAAGGGTGTTCAAGGGTGTTTTGAAGGTGTTCAAAGGTGTTTTGAGGTTATTCAAAGGTGTTTTGAAGGTGTTCAAGGGTGTTTATGTGAGTATTCAAAGGTGTTTTTTGAAGGTGTACAAATGATTATGAGAGTACTTATGAAGGTGTTCAAATGATGTGCAAGAGTACTTATGAAGGTGTTCTGGGAGTATTCAGAGGTGATTTTGGGGGTGTTCGAATGATGTTTTGGAGTATTTCAGTGTTGTTTGGAAATGTATAAAGGTATTTTTGTGAGTATTCAAATGATATAAGAGAGTGTTTTGAAGGTGTTCAAAGTAAAAGTGCGTATTAACTTCGTAATATGTAAAATTGTAACTAGTGAATTTATCGAAAAGTGGTTATAAGTGTTGTGGTGACTTTCTGATGTACTGTATCCCCTTATTAACTTTAATGAACTAAAAGGGTTAAAACGAGAAAAATTGGGGGTTATGAGTGAAAATTGTGAGGTGTTGGTTGGAGTGTGAGGGTTCGGGAG
>NC_091302.1:19430370-19452870 GCF_038502225.1 Cherax quadricarinatus
TTGTGGCATTTATGGATTTGGAAAAGGCGTATGACAGGGTGGATAGGGGGGCAATGTGGCAGATGTTGCAAGTGTATGGTGTAGGAGGTAGGTTACTGAAAGCAGTGAAGAGTTTTTACGAGGATAGTGAGGCTCAAGTTAGAGTATGTAGGAAAGAGGGAAATTTTTTCCCAGTAAAAGTAGGCCTTAGACAAGGATGTGTGATGTCACCGTGGTTGTTTAATATATTTATAGATGGGGTTGTGAGAGAAGTAAATGCGAGGGTCTTGGCAAGAGGCGTGGAGTTAAAAGATAAAGAATCACACACAAAGTGGGAGTTGTCACAGCTGCTCTTTGCTGATGACACTGTGCTCTTGGGAGATTCTGAAGAGAAGTTGCAGAGATTGGTGGATGAATTTGGTAGGGTGTGCAAAAGAAGAAAATTAAAGGTGAATACAGGAAAGAGTAAGGTTATGAGGACAACAAAAAGATTAGGTGATGAAAGATTGGATATCAGATTGGAGGGAGAGAGTATGGAGGAGGTGAACGTATTCAGATATTTGGGAGTGGACGTGTCAGCGGATGGGTCTATGAAAGATGAGGTGAATTATAGAATTGATGAGGGAAAAAGAGTGAGTGGTGCACTTAGGAGTCTGTGGAGACAAAGAACTTTGTCCTTGGAGGCAAAGAGGGGAATGTATGAGAGTATAGTTTTACCAACGCTCTTATATGGGTGTGAAGCGTGGGTGATGAATGTTGCAGCGAGGAGAAGGCTGGAGGCAGTAGAGATGTCATGTCTAAGGGCAATGTGTGGTGTGAATATAATGCAGAGAATTCGTAGTTTGGAAGTTAGGAGGAGGTGCGGGATTACCAAAACTGTTGTCCAGAGGGCTGAGGAAGGGTTGTTGAGGTGGTTCGGACATGTAGAGAGAATGGAGCGAAACAGAATGACTTCAAGAGTGTATCAGTCTGTAGTGGAAGGAAGGCGGGGTAGGGGTCGGCCTAGGAAAGGTTGAAGGGAGGGGGTAAAGGAGGTTTTGTGTGCGAGGGGCTTGGACTTCCAGCAGGCATGCGTGAGCGTGTTTGATAGGAGTGAATGGAGACAAATGTTTTTTTAATACTTGACGTGCTGTTGGAGTGTGAGCAAAGTAACATTTATGAAGGGGTTCAGGGAAACCGGCAGGCCGGACTTGAGTCCTGGAGATGGGAAGTACAGTGCCTGCACTCTGAAGGAGGGGTGTTAATGTTGCAGTTTAAAAACTGTAGTGTAAAGCACCCTTCTGGCAAGACAGTGATGGAGTGAATGATGGTGAAAGTTTTTCTTTTCCGGGCCACCCTGCCTTGGTGGGAATCGGCCAGTGTGACAATAAAAAAAATAATAAATATATATATATATATATATATATATATATATATATATATATATATATATATATATATATATATATATATATATATATTTATATATTTATATATATATATATATATATATATATATATATATATATATATATATATATATATATATATATATATATATATATGTGTGTATGTATATATATATACAATAAGATCACAGTAAACAGGTGATTTCAGAATACGCAAAACAACCACTGTGAAAAATAGTGAAATTCCAAGCGCTTTCGTGACTTCTCACATTATCAAGGAACAATGAAAGTAATGCATCAAAGGAAGGCATATAAAGGGTCTAGCCTACACCTCACTATCACATCCCACAACAAAGAAACACCTGACAGGCGACTCATAAGAAAGGGAACACTGCAGCAGTCCCACTGGCCCAACTAGACATGTCCTTCACACAACCCACCAACGAACTTTTCTACCCAAGAATTAAGAATTTTAAAATTTATTATTTGTCCAATGTATTATTAAATTCTTCCCAAATTCTATTAATTGTAAATGGATCTAATTTATATAAACCAAAGGAAATATTCATATTATTGTCAAAACTGCTTTTTATGAAACAAGATTCAATTATATTTCTGTCGACCATGGACTTGCTTGATACAACTTTCTCAACTCATTGAAAATCAATTGGATGGTTAAAATGTCTCACATGAATAAATAGAGCACTGGAATCTTGTCCAGTTCTAATGATATATTTATGTTGTTTTAATCTTAGTTCGAGACTTTTACCAGTTTGACCGTAATAAACTTTATCGCAAATTTTACAAGGAATCTTTCAGACACATCCGTCAGCATTTTGGGGGGAATTCTTTATCAAAAGTTTTTTTTACTGTATCAAGATTTTTAAATACAACTTTGATATTAAAAGTCTTAAGAAGAGAAGGCATATCAACCAAGTTTTCATGGTAAGGGAGAACCAACATATTTTTAGTTGAATAAGGCTGGTTGTCCCTTTTTGGATTGCAAAAAGTATTTCTAGCAATTTTAAAAGATTGATCATTTGCGTTTCTTGGGTATTTCAAATCATTACCTATTTCATAAATTTTGGATATTTCCTCATCTATGAACTCTAGACTACAAATACGTAAAGCTCTCCAAAACATTGATGAGAAAACAAACAGTTTAACTCTATCTTGATGTGAAGAATAATAGTGGACATAGGAACAGTTATTTGTAAGTTTTCCGTAAATTTTAAATTTGAATTCATTATTACTCTTAATAATTAAAACATCTAGAAAAGGCAATGAGTTATTTTCTTCAAACTCAACAGTAAAGTTTATAGAATGGGCTAAGCTATTTAATTTGTCAAGGAAATGGTGTATATCTACATTTTTGGGCATAAGACACAAAATACCATCAACATATCTGAACCATTTAGCTCTATTAGGGAGGATTGTGTTAAGCAATCTTGTTTCAAAAAATTCTATGTATAGGTTACTAAGAACAGGTGAAAGAGGATTTCCCATTGCCATACCAAACTTATGAGTGTAAAATTTATCATTAAATACAAATTTTGCATCAACAATGCAAAGTTTAATAAGTTTAATGATATTGGGAACTGTCGATGGTAACTCATAATTTAATATCTCTTAATAAATTTAGTATCTCTTTCAGCTGTTAACACAGATTATCATCTTATTAACCTTCCTTTTTTTTTTTTTTTTTTTTTTTTTTTTTTAACGGCAGTGCCATAGTTTTCTTCCAGGAAGTTTGGATGGCCAGCTGCTTTGTCCTACAAGTAAATTCCTGGTTCCTTCCCCCCTGTTATTGTGGGAGAAGATTAAATTTCTCCTACTATATTCAGGATACGCCCTGGATTACGACCTGACCCTAAGTTCGAGACTGCTTGCCACAAACAGTAAGGAGAACGGGAAGCATTCAATGTTTCCCCGTCTGCAACCATCGCTCTGTCGCATCTCGTTTATCTTCCCAGATGCTCCCGTGTCAAGCAATGAACCTGGAGAGAACTTGCCTCCCTCCGACACAGTTTGCCTAGTACTCTAGCAAGCGTTTACACTACTGAGGTGTGTGTACGCCTCTGATGGTTGCTCGATAGAAGCTGTAAAAATTTTTATGGCATGCTGTGGAGATAACACGCAATACAATTTATTCCATTTCAGAGAGAATTCCCATGTTGTGCTTAAGGTATTTTATTGGGTTCTGTACAAACAACAAAATACCATATAAAAAATTGTTTAATGAAATCAGAACAACAACTACTGAAATTTGTTAATAAAAACTAAAAGTGTTAACGGCAGTGATAAATAAATAACATGAAATTAATAACAGCACAGTTTCCTTAATTTTTAATACAAATAAATTAAAAAATATTAGTAAGTGTTGGAACACAAAACTATAACACAGTATAAATGCTGAGAATTTACTTTAATTCCTATTTCTTACTGTAAGATTGTGTCTGGTGGTGATAAGGTTACATGCAGCCCTAATGACCCTAATCTGAAGCGTTCATGGCTGAAGTATCTCAAGTGTGCATAATTCTTTATAGTATTAACTAAATCTAAACTAACACATGTTGTAGCTTATGCTATAATTTACATAATGTAAATCGTACCTAGCTCACTGATCGTCCTTGGCTCGAGCCTCGACTTGTTGGATATATTTTCTTACACCTGCTGTCCCTGGTCACCTAGCAGTCAGTAGGTACCTGGGCGTCAATCACCTTACACCTGCTGTCCCTGGTCACCTAGCAGTCAGTAGGTACCTGGGTGTCAGTCACCTGATACCTGCCGTCCTTGGTCACCTAACAGTAAGTAGGTACCTGGATGTTAGTCACTTTAGAACCTGCCGTCAATGTTCACCTAGCAGCAAGTAGGCACCTGTATGTTAGTCACCTTACACCTACTGTCCCTGTTCACCTGGCAGTAAGTAGGCACCTCGGGTGTTAGTTACCTTACGCCTGTTGTCCCTGGTCACTTAGCAGTAAGTAGGTACCTGGATGTTAGTCACTTTACACCCGCTGTCACTGTTCACTTAGCAGTAAGTAGCTACCTGGGTGTTAATCATCTTACACCTACTGTCCCCGTTAACCAGGCAGTAAGTAGGCACCACTGGTGTTAGTCACCTTACACCTGCTGTCCCTGGTAACTTAGAAGTAAATAGTTACCACTGGTGTTGGTTACCTTACACCTGCTGTCCCATGTCACCTAGCAGTAAGTAGGTGCCTGGATGTTATTCACTTTACACCAGGTTTCCCTGTTCACCTAGCAGTAAGTAGGTGCCTGGATATCAGTTACCTTTCACCAGCTGTCCCAGGACACCTAGCAGCAAGTAGGTGTCTGAATGTTAGTCACTTTATATCAGCTGTCCCTCTTCACCTAGCAGTAAGTAGGTACTGGGGTGTTAGTTACCTTACACCAGCTGTCCCAGGTCACCTATCAGTAAGCAGGTGCCTGGATGTTAGTCACTTTACACCAGCTGTCCCTGTTCACCTAGCAGTAAGTAGGTGCTTGGGTGTTAGTACCTTACACCAGGTGTCCCTGTTCACTTAGCAGTAAGTAGATACCTGGGTGTTACCAGGCTGTTGTGCGTTGCACCCCAGGAGAGAGAGGGTGGTAGTATACCTTAGATTGGGTTGGGCTCTGATATCAGGCCATGCGTAACACACTCACCGTCATGCGTATCACACTCACTGCCATGCGTATCACACTCACTGCCATGCGTATCACACTCACTGCCATGCGTATCACACTCACTGCCATGCGTATCACACTCACTGTCATACTTCAGAAAGGTTGAGTGTCATCGCATATACGCACGCACTACTAGTATTATACTTTGTCTTCTGTTACTATATTTTTGTTTCAGGCTTGTATTGATGTCAGTTGGTCCAGGAGGCTGTAGGTGGTTGTATTTTTTACTTCACTGGGAAAACTGCCAATTATGGAAGGGTCTCCAGTGGCTGGGTGGTACACTGTGGTTAGTAGGGGAGGAAGGAGGATGTAAGCTGAGGAGGGCTTTGGGAAGTAAATCATGGGGAGGGGGAAGATATAGAGAGTGGAAATGACGAGGAAGAGATAGGGAGAAAGGTAGTAAAGGAGAAGAGATAGGGAGAGAGAGATAGGGAAGGAAAAGAGATAGAGAGTAAGGTAGGGAAGAAGAAATAGGGAGATAAGGATAGATAAGGATAAATAGTGAGAAAGGTAGGGAAGGAGAAAAGATAGGGAGGTAAGAAAGGGGAGGAGTTAGGGAGAAAAGTAGGGAAGGAGAAGGGATGAGGAGAGAGGTAGTGAAGGGGAAGAGATAGGAAGGTAATGAAGAAGAGATAAGGAGTAAGGGAAGGAGAAGAAATATTAAGAGAGGAAGATACATACCTACGATAGGGTAGGATTGAAAACATGATAACATTATAGTGGCAAGAAGGATTTTGATCTTGAAGATTAATTTATGGGATATATTTGAGAAAATATGGAAGAATGAGCAGTAAGTGGAGGAAGGAAGGAGGGAACACACGGTGAGGGCTCAAGAAGATATAAAGTGACATTATTTTCACTTTATTGAATAAGCGAGATGTTGAGGATGAGGAACACTAAGCGGGAAGTGCAGGCATAAGCTTCTTGCTTCTATCCTTACATCCAGTACACGGAAATGGGAATCTGGAGAGGAACAATTGAAATGTTTTGGTGTTGTCTCTGTTTCTTCTTCTTCCTCCTGGACAATCAATGTGATTTTTAAACTACTAAGATTTTCTTCTCTTCCTGTGCTGAATTCCTCTCGGGAAAGACATTATTTACATTTTCCTGAAGCCTTCAAGGCAGCTTTCTGACCCAGTGTTATCTTTCAGTGCGTCTGTGTTTTTGCTCTTCTGACCGGGCACTCAGAGCTGCTAATAGCATTTCATGACCAGGTAAAATTTGCACTCTGTACATTCACCTTTTGTCTACCAGTTTTGCAGACACTTTCCTTTATTTCCCAGTCTTCATTGTCTGACTTGCATGTCATTCACTTTCAACTTAAGAAGAAAATGAATATCACAAATAACCAGCACATGGCACAGTAAATGGTCCGAATCAGACCATTTACTGTGGCTTGTAAATGGTCCAAGTCGAACCGAAACGTTGTCATACGCTTCTGTTGCCTTGTGCAGGTTATTTGTGTATTGTACCATCACGGTATTGTGCCTTTTTGTTCCGTAAAGAATCATCAGCGCCTTACTTTTCTCCTCTTTTAGTATCCCGAATAAAAATAAAAAGAATGTTAATATCAGGTTTAGCATAATTTGTTGTAGTTAATATTATTAATTGTCTTCATGTGTGAGACTTTTCCCATCATTTTGTCTCTCTCTCTCTCTCTCTCTCTCTCTCTCTCTCTGTTCCCATCTCCTTCAGCTCCCCGATTCTTTGCTTAATTTTCTCTACTTCGTTCTCTAACTCGAGAAAAGGCATTTTGTCTCACATTTTCTTACCTTCTCTTAGAATTTATTTACATTTATTTCTATGAATTTTATTTCTCCACTCCCTTTGCTTTATTGCTGGTTCAGTGATACTCCCGGCTATGGATCCAGATTCCTTTTATTTTTTTTATCTGTTAGTGAGTGTGTATGTTTGTGTGTGTGATGGGAAATGGCCGATATGGTAATGTATTTTATCAATGTATTTTGTCTTTAAATAAAGTATATATAAAATACAGGGGGTGGTAGGAGAAAACTATTTTCAAACAGCTTCAGGGAGAACCTTGAGTTTTCTCTGAAGCAAATTTATTCTTTTCTCTGAGGGTCCCCAGTAAATAGTAAACAAGTGATATCAGAATATGTAAAACAACCACTGTGAAAGAACAGTGAATTTCCAAGCGCGCTTTCGTGACTTCTCACATTAACAAGGTGTCGTGGGGGTTCGGAAGGAGATATGATGGTGAAGATAAACACACTGGTTGGATGGTAACGCTATGTATTGTCAGACTGTGGTAAGAGGTGGGAGCCCAGGCCTGCCTTGTTCTGCCTGCTTGTATGTCTATCTGTGGAGTGAGAGCGAGGCAGAGCGTCTCACTCACTCATGCTGTACCCCGTGACGTCATACAGTCACAGGCCTAGGGATCTTCTATATAAAGCACATGGATGGTACTATAATGCTCAGTAAATCTACACAACACATGTAAGGGGATTCAGCAACTATAATGACAGCTCGGTCATGTTACGTATGTCATCTCGACATACACTACTATGCTATAGGCTGAACAGGCAGGTGGTTCTGGGCTGATTCTATACAATAACAAATTCATATGTAACTTAGAACTAATGGATGGTATCATAATGGATGTTAACATCATGAGTTTTAACGTAATGGGTGTTAACATAATGAGTTTTAACGTAATGAGTTTCATTGTAATGCATTACGACTTATAAGAACAAATCATTGTACAATATGGATGGAATTGATCGATTGATCTGTATTCATGCACTCTACGGATTCTGAGGAAGAATAAATATATATATACAAGGTGAAATTAACAGCAAAGGTGGTCTGGTGCACTCAGATCATAAATTCTCAGAACTCGGAGGGAACGTGAACACAAAAATTCTGAAAAACTGATCAGTTAATAACAAAACACACAGTTGACAGTTTCATTCATCTCGGACATCTAATTATACAGGCTGTTTACATTTAAACCCAATTCTGCGAGGGTAAGGTTTACGTATGCAGAATGGTTATCATCTTTGGGTGGATCGAACTCTTCTGCGATGGTTAACACATGCCTTGACTGAGGACGATCTGAACGAGTATCTACAAAAGATACAGCTACATGGACGATCTGACCGAGTATCTACAAAAGATACAGCTACATTCACTAGTGACTGTGGAATTACTAACTCTTCTGCTATGAGTACTCAACTCGACTGTTCGATACAGTAATTCTTGGCTCATTACAAAGTCACTAATCGGTGCTGGTGGCTTCACAGTCAGAATAAGATCTTCCTGGAGCAGGAATCGAATCACCAGAACACAAAGGATCGGCTCTTTCTTACTGGAGGAATGAACAAACTCGGTGGAGTGGATGACTCTCCCCGGTTGAAAAAAATAACGCTATAACACGCAACATGAGCAAGGGAGAGTGAATCTACTAACTCTCACTGCAAGCACAGGGGAAAATAAATGACCATGGTCAACAATACAGATATTCAGTCTGAGTCACACACAGTGACATGCGGTATCAACTATAAAGAAACTTCACTTACAAACGTTAACAACATGTGAAAGTTACTCGAGAAACAACTTCTTACATTGCATGAATTACTGTCAACTAGGATGGGATCACCATCTGGAACACAAGGGACAACAACAACACTCAAGTGAGTACACTAGCCACAGAAACGTCTTTCTGCAACGGCTTGTGGCATCAGCAAGAGATGGCATAACTTGTTGCAAGTAAAGTTCTTCTCAAAGCGTCCCCTGGGAAGGAACGAGTACTTGAACAAGTCGCCATCTCAGGGATAGTAGTCTCAGCACCCAGGGTTGTCTGAGGTTTCTCTGAAACCCAAGGTAACTGTACACTCCTGCGTGCACGATATTGTGGCTGGAGTCCAGACAGGAGTGACAGTATTACTAGTGCCTGACCGCTCGGCTACATTAATAAGTAATGAACGAATCTATAGGAACTTAATCTGAGCTTCACATTTTGTAGCACTTTAACAAATCTCAGATACAAGCTGTGAGAACAAACACATCGCTCAAGAGCTAGGTATTGTATTCAGTCAGTAAGGGAATATTGGTACTGTGGACTGATTCATATTGACTTTGACTGGCATGATACACTAAGTGAACATTCAAAAGTGACTGGGACATCTTCTCAGGGAACTTACTCAAGGACATAAAGGCATAAAAAAATAGAGAGAATAATTAACACAGTAAGCTTAAACGGGAAGAAATTACTTATTTAAAAAAAAATAAGTCACACTGTAAGCAAGGAAACTCACACTCACAAAAGAAAATACTCAACTGAATAAGCAACACTTTGAAAATCAAGAGAAATTGTACTTTACTCAAATCTAATTTGCTCAACTTTACTTTAAAATGAGTTAATGGCTCAGTCTTTACTCTCAGTGCAATAGGGAAATACAACAATAAAATGATGAAACAATCAAAAATGTTAAAATGGACTCAATAAAGCTTGTGCAAAATTAAAACAAACTGGGAAAACAATTCACTAAAAATAAAATAAAATGGCACACTAAGAATAAAATATTATGCACAGAAAAGAGCATATGAAACTGCACTGAAATAAAGTGTAGCAATATTGCAAATAACAATTGCTAATCAAAAGTACTGCACAACACTACTTAAAATTTCTGCAAGAAAAATTTTAATGGCAACACAATGTTTACACAAGAATTATTGTAAAATGAGTCAATGTGCAATGATAAAAAAAATTACACACACAAGAAAATACAGTTTACAAGAAAAGAAAATATATCATCAAGGAGTGAACTGAGTGAACACTTTAATTCTTAATTGCAGCTTAAGCAACACTTGCTGAGCAAACAAAGAATGATTTACTTTAAATTGAAGAACTTAAAAAATTGCACTAAGAGTGAATTTGTTCAATGAAACAAAAAAATAATAGATGCAAAAACATAGAACAAAAGGTTTGAACACTTACAGTGATGCAGAACACAACACATCAATATAAACACAATACAAGAATTTTCTTGCAATGAAACTTGATGTGTGAAAAATTTGTAAAATAGTTGTCTTGCTTGAACAAAACAATGGCACTATTGTCTGTGGAGATAAGACAAATTAGACACTGGCTAAATGAAAAGAATATGAACACAAAAATGTTCAACACACAGAGGAAAATAAAATAATATGGCAAAAGAATACACGAATGCTGTGAGAAAAATATAACAGACAACACTGAATTGTGATGCAGAATACAAGGTAATAAATTGCTGAATTACTTCACTACAATACTGTGAACACAAGGTGACTGTGAAGTGTAACACAAATTCTATACTGCTTATATGTTGCACACAACAAGGAAAAAGCACTAAGGTACTTACTTCAAGTATATAAAAAAAGAACACAACACATCAGACATGAAATAATAACACTGAATAAAGAAGAGAAAAAAAATATTGCAAACAGTATATAATAAACACTGAGTCTAATCAAGAGTTACTGAATGTCACTAAGAAATCACTGGAAACAAAAAAGAAATGTCTCAACACTCGCAAATGTCTCTATGAAAAATTTTATCGCTGTAGCGGTGTTGTTGACTGAAGTGGGGTGGAGGATGGTGGCTATCGTCTCGTGGCTGGCTCGCTGCTACTCCACACTTGATCGTAGAATTTTGCGCTTAAATCGACGATGGACCCCACAGGAGGCTTTTAACGATGGCGCCACTGACGAAAAACACACTCTGACTCTTGACCCCGTATGTGGTCCTTAAAAATATGGTGCTATAACCCGTAATAAGAGTACAAAAACAGTGGTATTGAGTGAGTGAGTCGGCTGAGGCAGGCTGAGGCAGGGCGGTGGCAAGACCACGTGGTGACTGGGCCTATGGGATGAACGGCGTAAGCCTCACTGGGGACACCCTCACTAGGCGCAAAAACACTAAGCCGGTCTGGCTTAAAACAAACCCACGAAATACCACAACACCACAGGGATGAAAAAGCACACAGAATGCCTTGGAGCTTGAAGCACAAAGCAATGAGGAAGACTGTACCCACGTGGTTTGCTTGAGTACTGGGTTAGTCACCTTGGTTAGTCACCTGGGTTAGTTGCTGGCTGGCTTGGCTTAACCCTTCACACAGAATGGCTTGATAACTTCTAACGATGAGCACAGCAGGGGTGGAAAGCTTTCTTGGCAGGCAAGGCTGGAATGGCGTAAGGCTAGGCTGGCTGACTCCCCCAACACAGACTGTCATGCTGGTTTAGCTTACTTTGCAAACTCGGGTCAACCCCTCGGGAGTGATGCAAATAAGCAGATAAACACTAATACAAGGAGACTGACCAGTGAATAGTGTAGAGGCTGGTAGATGCTTGGTCGGGTAGCTGGCTGGCTAGGTCGAGATTTACCCTTCTCGGCTGGCCTAGTCACAAAATGGCGACCGGCTCAGTAGAAATTTATCTCCAGAAATCGCTGTAATTGTCAGAATTACAGGCCCTATGCTGTCACCAATTTGTCATGGGGGTTCAGAAGGAGATATGATGGTGAAGATAAACACACTGGTAGGATAGTAACGCCATGTATTGTCAGACTGTGGTAAGAGGTGGGAGCCCAGGCCTGCCTTGTTCTGCCTGCTTGTATGTCTATGCATGGAGTGAGAGCGAGGCAGAGCGTCTTACTCACTAATGCTGCACCCTGTGACGTCATACAGTCACAGGCCTAGGGATCTTCTATATAAAGCACATGGATGGTACTATAATGTTCAGTAAATCTATACAACACATGTAAGGGGATTCAGCAACTATGATGACAGCTCGGTCATGTTACGTATGTCGTCTCGACATACACTACTCCTTCAGACAGTTTAACTCTATCTTGATGTGAAGAATAATAGTGTACATAGGAACAGTTATTTGTAGGTTTTCTGTAAATTTTAAATTTGAATTCATTATTACTCTTAATAATTAAAACATCTAGAAAAGGCAATGAGTTATTTTCCTCAAACTTAAGTTTGAGGAAAATAACTCATTTTCCTTAAACTCAAGTTTGAGGAAAATAGCTCATTTTTGTTCAAACTCAAGTTTGAGGAAATATATATATATATATATATATATATATATATATATATATATATATATATATATATATATATATATATATATATATATATATATATATATATATATATATATATATATATATATACACATATATATATATATATATATATATATATATATATATATATATATATATATATATATATATATATATATATATATATATATATATATATATATATATATGTAAAAATTAGATAGTAGGTTTGTAGACATCAACCTCCCAAGGAGGTACCCAACTGTCCTGCCAAGTGTGAAACAGAAACCTGAATCTGTTTTACATGATGGTAGGACTGCTGGTGTCTTTTTTCTGTCTTATAAACACTTTGGATAGATAGCAGGTATATCTTGCTAATTCTGCTTATACTTAGGTCACACTACAGGCATGCAAATGTATATATATATATACATACACATATTATGGTTTTTCTTGTATTTTCTTAATAGTTCTTGTTCTTCTTTATTTCTCTTATTCTCCATGGGGAAGTGGTAAAGAATCTTCCCTCCGTAAGTCGTTTGTGTCATAGGGGGCGACTAAAATGCTGGGAGCAATTGGTTACTTACCTCTTCTCCTGTATGAATTCCTAAAAACGAGAAAAACAACATCTTTATAAAAGTGGAATGTTCGAATGTGCGTGGGTGTAGTGCAGATAATAAAAAAGAAATGGTTGCAAATGTTATGAGTGAAAAGAAGTTGGTTGTCTTAGCTATAAGCGAAACAAAGCTGAAGGGGGTAGGGGAGTATCAGTGGCGAGAAATAGCTGGGATTAAGTCAGGAGTATCTGAGAGAGTTAGAGCTGAGGAAGGGGCCGCAATAATATGTTGAATGAACAGTTAAGGAAGGATACAAGGGAATATAAATATATAAATACAAGGATAATGTGGATTAAAATAAGGGTTGGATGCAAAAGTGGGTCATAATAAGTGTGGATCTACCTGGAGAAGAGAGAGAGAGAGAGAGAGAGAGAGAGAGAGAGAGAGACAGACAGACAGACAGACAGACAGACAGACAGACAGACAGAGACAGAGACAGAGAGAAAGAGAGAGACAGAGAGAAAAATAGAGAGAGAGAGAGAGAGAGAGAGAGAGAGAGAGAGAGAGAGAGAGAGAGAGAGAGAGAGAACTTGGGAGATGTCAAGCGAGTGTGTATGAACTTTTGTACCAAGTTTGAGAGTAAGTGTAGTAAGGGACCTAAATGTTAAAGCAGGAGAAACTTTTAGGGAAGGTGTGGTAGGTAAGTTTGGGGTGCCAGGTGTAAATGATAATGGGGAACATTTGATTGAACTTTGCATGGAAAGGGGTTTGGTTATAGGTAATATATATTTTAAGAAAAAGAGGATTAATAAATATGCAATGTATTATGTGGGGCTTAATGACAGTAGTTTGTTGGACTACGTATCGATAGATAAAAGATTGTTGAATAGATTTCAGGATGTACATATTTATAGAGGGGCCACAGATATATCAGATCACTTTTTAGTTGTAGCTACAATGAGAGTAAAAGGCAGATGGTATACAAGCAAAATTGAAGCAGCAAGTAAGAGAGAGGTGAAGGTTTATAAATTGAAGGATGAAGAAGTTAAGTTAAGATATAAACAATTATTGGAGAATAGATGGGCTAGTGAGATTATAGGCAACGGGGTAGAGGATGTATGGGGTAAGTTGAAGAATGTAGTGATAGAGTGTTCAACAGAAGTTTGTGGTTACAGGAAAGTGGGTGCAGGAGGGAAGAAGAGCGATTGATGGAATAATAATGTAAAGAGAGTAGTGAGACAGAAAAAGTTAGCATATGAGATTAATTTACAAAGTAGAAGTGATGCAAGGAGGGAGGAGTATATGGAGAGAAAAAGAGAGATTAAGAGAGAGGTGAAGCAATGTAAATAGAGAGTAAATGAGAGAGTGCGTGAGATGTTATCAACAAATTTTGCTGAAAATAAGAAAAAGTTTTGGAGTGAGACTAATAAGTTGAGAAAGAGTACGGAACGAATGGATTTGATAGTTAAAAATAGGAGAGGAGAGTTAAAGGTATAGGGAAGTTGGAAGGAATATTTTAAGGAACTGTTAAATGTTGATGAAAATAAGGAAGCTGTGATTTCGAGTATAGGGAAAGGAGGAATAACATCTTGAAGAAGTCAGGAAGAACCAGTTGTGAGTGTAGAGGAAGTGCGTGAGGCAGCGGGGGAATTGTAAGGGTGCAAAGAAGCTAGGATTGATGGGATAAATATGTAAATGTTAAAACTAGGTTGGGTTATAAATTTGGAATGGCTACTTTTTTTTATTTAATAAATGTATGGCAGAGGGTAAGGTAACCAGGGATTGGCAGAGAGCATGCACAGTTCCTTTGTATAAAGGCAAATGCGACGAAAGAGATTGTAAAATTATTGGGGAATGTCTGTTGAGTATTCCTGGTAAAGTGTATGGTAGAGTTATTATTGAAAGAATTAAGAGTAAGACGGAGAGCAGGATAGCAGATGAACAAGGCTTTAGGAAGGGTAGAGGGAGTGTAGACCAAATGTTTACAGTGAAACATACGTGAACAGTATTTAGATACGGGTAAAGCGTGGCATTTATGGATTTGGAAAAGGCGTATGACAGGGTGGATAGGGCGGCAATAATGCAGATGTTGCTAATGTATGGTATAGGAGATAAGTTACTGAAAGCATTGAAGAGTTTTAACGACGATAGCGAGGCTCAGGTTAGAGTATGTAGGAGAGGGAGATTATGTCCCAGTAAAAGTAGGCCTTAGACGAAGATGTGATGTCACGATGGTTGCTCAATATATCTATAGACGAAGTTGTAATAGAAGTGAATGCTCAGGTGTTTGCAAGAGGTGTAGGGTTAAAAGATAAAGAATCTAACACAAAGTGGGAGTTGTCACAGCTGCACTTTGCTTATGACACTGTGCTTTTGGGAGATTCTGAAGAGAAGTTGCAGAGGTTGGTGGATGAGTTTGGTAGGGTATGTAAAAGAAGGAAATTAAAAGTGAACATAGGAGTAAGGTGATAAGGAAAACACAAAAAATTAGGTAACGGAAGATTGGATATAAGATTGGAAGGAGAGAGTGTGGTGGAGGTGAATGTATTCAGACATTTGGGAGTGGACATGTCAGCAGATGGGTCTATGAAAGATGTGATGAATCACAGAATTGACGAGGAGTCAGTGGAGACTAAGAATTTTATCCACTGAAGGAAAGAGGGGATTGTATTTGATTATAGTTATATCAACGATCTTATATGGGTGTGAAGTATGGGTGGTGAATGTTGCAACAACAAGAAGGCTGGAGGCAGTGGAGATGTCATGTCTGAGGGAAATGTGTGGTTTGAATATAATTCAGAGAATCCGGTTAGGAGGAGGTACGGTATTACCATAACTATCATCCAGAGAGCTGAGGAAGGGTTAGTGAAGTGGTTCAAACATGTAGAGAGAATGGAACGAAATAGAATGACTTCGAGAATGTTTGTATCTGTAGTGGAGGGAAGGCGTGATTAGGGTCGGCCTAGGAAAGGGTAAAGGAGGTTATGAAGGGATTCAGGAAAACCGGCAGGCCGGACTTAAGTCCTGGAGATGGGAGGTACAGTGTCTGCACTCTGAAAGACGGGTGTTAAAGTTGTGGTTTTGTAACTGTAATGTAAGAGCGCCTCTGACAAAACAGTCAAGGAGCGAATGATGATGAAAGTTTTTCCTTTTCTGGCCACCCTATCTTGGTGGGAAACGGCCGATGTGTTTATATATATGTATTTTTTTTTTTATTATCACACTGGCCGATTCCCACCAAGGCAGGGTGGCCCGAAAAAGAAAAACTTTCACCATCATTCACTCCATCACTGTCTTGCCAGAAAGGTGCTTTACACTACAGTTTTTAAACTGCAACATTAACACCCCTCCTTCAGAGTGCAGGCACTGTACTTCCCATCTCCAGGACTCAAGTCCGGCCTGCCGGTTTCCCTGAACCCCTTCATAAATGTTACTTTGCTCACACTCCAACAGCACGTCAAGTATTAAAAACCATTTGTCTCCATTCACTCCTATCAAACACGCTCACGCATACCTGCTGGAAGTCCAAGCCCCTTCGCACACAAAACCTCCTTTACCCCCTCTCTACAACCTTTCCTAGGCCGACCCCTACCCCGCCTTCCTTCCACTACAGACTGATACACTCTTGAAGTCATTCTGTTTCGCTCCATTCTCTCTACATGTCCGAACCACCTCAACAACCCTTCCTCAGCCCTCTGGACAACAGTTTTGGTAATCCCGCACCTCCTCCTAACTTCCAAACTACGAATTCTCTGCATTATATTCGCACCACACATTGCCCTCAGACATGACATCTCCACTGCCTCCAGCCTTCTCCTCGCTGCAACATTCATCACCCATGCTTCACACCCATATAAGAGCGTTGGTAAAACTATACTCTCATACATTCCCCTCTTTGCTTCCAAGGACAAAGTTCTTTGTCTCCACAGACTCCTAAGTGCACCACTCACTCTTTTCCCCTCATCAATTCTATGATTCACCTCATCTTTCATAGACCCATCCGCTGACACGTCCACTCCCAAATTTCTGAATACATTCACCTCCTCCATACTCTCTCCCTCCAATCTGATATTCAATCTTTCATTACCTAATCTTTTTGTTATCCCCATAACCTTACTCTTTCCTGTATTCACCTTTAATTTTCTTCTTTTGTACACCCTACCAAATTCATCCACCAATCTCTGCAACTTCTCTTCAGAATCTCCCAAGAGCACAGTGTCATCAGCAAAGAGCAGCTGTGACAACTCCCACTTTGTGTGTGATTCTTTATCTTTTAACTCCACGCCTCTTGCCAAGACCCTCGCATTTACTTCTCTTACAACCCCATCTATAAATATATTAAACAACCACGGTGACATCACGCATCCTTGTCTAAGGCCTACTTTTACTGGGAAATAATTTCCCTCTTTCCTACATACTCTAACTTGAGCCTCACTATCCTCGTAAAAACTCTTCACTGCTTTCAGTAACCTACCTCCTACACCATACACCTGCAACATCTGCCACCTTGCCCCCCTATCCACCCTGTCATACGCCTTTTCCAAATCCATAAATGCCACAAAGACCTCTTTAGCCTTATCTAAATACTGTTCACTTATATGTTTCACTGTAAACACCTGGTCCACACACACCCTACCTTTCCTAAAGCCTCCTTGTTCATCTGCTATCCTATTCTCAGTCTTACTCTTAATTCTTTCAATAATAACTCTACCATTCACTTTACCAGGTATACTCAGCAGACTTATCCCCCTATAATTTTTGCACTCTCTTTTATCCCCTTTGCCTTTATACAAAGGAACTATGCATGCTCTCTGCCAATCCCTAGGTACCTTACCCTCTTCCATACATTTATTAAATAATTGCACCAACCACTCCAAAACTATATCCCCACCTGCTTTTAACATTTCTATCTTTATCCCATCAATCCCGGCTGCCTTACCCCCTTTCATTTTACCTACTGCCTCACGAACTTCCCCCACACTCACACCTGTGTATGTATATATATATATATATATATATATATATATATATATATATATATATATATATATATATATATATATATATATATATATATATATATATATATACATATATATATATATATATATATATATATATATATATATATATATATATATATATATATACTTATATATATATAAATATATATATATATGTCGTGCCGAATAGGCAGAACTTGCGATCTTGGCTTAAATAGCAACGTTCATCTTGCCATATAGGACAAGTGAAAATTTGTTTATGCAATAATTTCGCCAAAATCATTTTGAACCTAACGAAAAAAATATATTTCACTGTGTTTGTTTAGTATTAAATTACTGTAAACAAATCTAAAATATATTTAGTTGGGTTAGGCTAAAATAAATTGCTCTTGTTATAATAAGGTTAGGTAAGTTTTCTAAGATTCTTTTGGTGCAAAATTAAAAATTTTTACATTAACATTGATGAAAAAAATATATCTTCGAACGTATAAAAGAAATTTTCAGAAAGGACTTAATTTTAAATGAGTTCTTGCTAATTGACCAGTTTTACATATTCGGTACGACATATATATATATATATATATATATATATATATATATATATATATATATATATATATATATATATATATATATATATATATATATATGTATACATACGTCGTGCCGAATATGTAAAACTGGTCAATTAGCAATAACTCATTTAAAATTAAGTCCTTTCTAAAATTTTCTCTTATACTTTTGAAGATATATATTTTTTATTAATGTTGATGTAAAAATTTATAATTTTGTACCAAAAGAATCTTAGAAAACTTACCTAGCCTTATTATAACAAGCACAATTTATTTTAGCCTAACCCATTGACTTTGTCAATGGTCCAAGTCGGACCGAAACGTCGTCGTAAGCTTCTCTCATTTATGTGCGGGTTATTTGTGTATTGTGTATATTTTAGATTTGTTTACAGTAATTAAATACTAAACAAACACAGTGAAATATATATTTTTCGTTAGGTTCAGAATGATCTTGGCGAAATTATTGCATACACAAATTTTCACTTGTCCTATATGGCAAGATGAGCGTTGATATTTAAGCCAAGATCGCAAGTTCTGCCTATTCGGCACGATCGACACCATGCCCAGCCCTTCTAGGGTAGGGTAGGTGCCTGAGCCCGAGCCTTTAGCTCATAAGACTGTCATTCCCATTTGCCCCCTTGTGGCGGGGATGGCAGACCAGAGAGGCCTAGCTTGTGGCTAGGCCTGGGGACAGTTGGTCCCAAAGATGAGGAGGTACTTGTGCCTCCTCCCATGGGAGACTTAGGTCTCAGACACTCCCTAAAGAGGGAGCCAAGGCCGGGCCACCACTTGGAAAAGGCCCGGGCCGGGAGAATACCGGCGAATCTTTAATAATAATAATAAACTATTCGGCACGACATATATATATATATATATATATATATATATATATATATATATATATATATATATATATATATATACATATACATATATATATATATATATATATATATATATATATATATATATATATATATATATATATATATATATATATATAATATCGTAATTGCGGTAAAAATACTATTGTTCATAGATATGAATTTTCTTTTATGAATAATTATGCGAATTAATCCATTTAATGAGGTTGGCTACTGAATGATTACGAGAATCCCATAATAATTTTTTTTCTGGTTTATGGCACGATATACTTTACTGTCGCGCCGGCTGCTGCATGACTGAATATACCAATTTAAATTTAGACATGTTCAATTTGTTGCTTAAATTTTCACCGTAAAAACAATTAAGATATGAATATTTTTCCTTTTTTCAACTCAAATATTAAAAGGAAAAAATTGTCACGAATATCTTTTCAGTAGTGATATTTTCTTTAACGACTTTCTATGAGGATGAGTGTGATATATATTTCACTCAGTGCATATATATATATATATATATATATATATATATATATATATATATATATATATATATATATATATATATATATATATATATATATATATATATATATATATATATATATATGTCGTGCCGAATATATGAAACTGGCCAATTAGCAAGAACTCATTTAAAATTAAGTCCTTTCTAAAATTTTCTCTTATACGTTTAAAGATATATTTTTTCATTAATGTTAATGAAAAAATTTTTAATTTTGCACCAAAAGGAACTTAGAAAACTTAGCTAACCTTATTATAACAAGCGCAATTTATTTCAGCCTAACCCAACTAAATATATTTTAGATATGTTTAAAATAATTTAATCCTAAACAAACACAGTGAAATATATTTTTTTCGTTAAGCTCAGAATGATTTTGGCGAAATTATTGCATACACTAATTTTCACTTGTCCTATATGGCAAGATGAACGTTGCTATTTAAGCCAAGCTCGCAAGTTCTGCCTATTCGGCACGACATATATATATATATATATATATATATATATATATATATATATATATATATATATATATATATATATATATTGTGCAAATATCACAAACCAAGCAATACAGGATGCAAAACAACCACGGGAGGAGTAGAATGATAGCTCTAGGCCTTTCAAGTTGCAATCAACACATCATCAGGAGCTTCCAAAGTTGCAGAAATGAGGAGGATGCCCAAGCAAATACCATCCCAAAGGACTTCTTCACTGGAGTGAGAGAGAGAGAGAGAGAGAGAGAGAGAGAGAGAGAGAGAGAGAGAGAGAGAGAGAAGGGAACAGGAAGTGTCCCCAGGCATACCAGTGCCCATAGCCAGAAGGATCAATATTATGGCATTAGAAAAATCGCACAAGTACGTGTTGATATTGTAATAGTAGCCTAAACGAAAGTAACGTGGCAATAATAAAAAATTCGGTCATACTCCGCTATGATATAAGTAATTTTACGTACATAATTATATTGTCAGTGATATGTAGGGACATTGGCAATTGTAGAATAACCATCCACGAGAAAGCGTGTCTATTTAAGGGAACGAGAAAATGGGAACATTTAAATAGGAGACTTCTAAAAGTTATATAATGGAAATGGTGCTCATTAAAATACTCTCATTTTCAAAGGGAGGCGTCTGTAATTACAAGGAAGACGGCCACAGTTATTCATCCCACTTAATTTTGAGGCAAACTCTGGTTCAGCCTTCAGAAACTGCAGGAAAAATAGGCCCTAATTACTCGGTGTAGCACTACATTTAAGACAATCTAACGCACCCAATTTTTGACTGTGTACTATTGCCTCAACTAAAAACGTATCTAATTGGAACAACCCATAACTAATGCTTATCATACTTAATAATTGCCGATTCTACAATATTCCTTTCAAGCCAGTAGGAACAAGGGAAGATGACTCTTGCTTCCTGCCAATTTGCCGGGTTATTACAAGCTCTAATGTTTTTGAAAATCGCCTTCAACTTCTGTGCTAAGCGTATCGAATAACTTTTAATGGTCTGTCCCAAATAAGAGAGTCTGCAACCATTGCAACCAACTCTGTGGACACCACCAGAATACTTCTAACAGTCTGTGAATTTTTAAATACTACTTGTATATTAAATCTTTTAAGGGCACTCGGCAGGATAGATCAATTCTCGTTATGTGGGAGGTACAGCACATTCTTGGTCTGAGGTGTTATCCTAGGTTCTGTTCTGTAATAAGTTTTCTTAGCTGCCAGCAAGGCAGATTCCATGAACATCTTAGGATACTGCAGTTTCACGTCAGTGCCAAATATTTTCCTCATTTGTTCATCTAGGAACTCCGGACTGCACACTCAATTGACTCTCAGAAATATAGTTAGAAATACACTCCTTTTAACTCTAGTCTTATGGTTGGAATAGTAGTGAATGTAAGAGCACACATTGGTAGCCTTCCTATATACTGCAAACTTAAACTTTCTATCAACCCGGTGTATCAACACAACTAAGAATGGAAGTTTCCAGTCCACCACTTTCTCCACGGTGAATTTAATAAACCGCACTAAAGCGTTAAGTCTTGGTAAAAATGTATCAACGGCCATATCATTTGGCCAAAAACACAAGATGTCATCCACATATCTGAACCATTTAGCTCTACATGGCAGGATATCTTTCAACAGTCTAGCCATGAAAAATTCCGTATACAGATTGCTCAATAAGGGTGACAGCAGATAACCCATAGCTATTCCTTGTTTTCGAGCAAGTTCCCCTCAAACTCAAACTTGCAATCAACTACACAAAGCTTAACCAATTCAGTAATGGTATTTATATCAATAGGCAACGAGAACTCATCTAATTCTTCTTCCAAATAAGATAGGAAGTCGGGACAAGAAGTCTCGTGAACAACGCAGTGACATCAAAACTTACTAGTGTAAAATCATTGGTCATGTTGATATTTTGCAATTTGTCTATGGAATTGACAAGCAAAGGAGTTAATGTTTTTACCAACCATTATAACAAGGTATATGATGCCGATCTTACAGAGCTAATAATAGGTCTCGGTGGAAAATCGGGCTTGTGAGTTTTAATCAAACCAGAGCCCGAAGCAAACCAGAGTTTGCCTCAGAATTATATGGGATGAATAACTGTGGTCGTCTTCTTTGTAATTACAGATGCCTCCCTCTTTAAATGTGTTTATTTCAATGAGCCCCGTTTCCTTTGTATAATATTTAGAAGTCTTCCCTTTAAATGTTCCCGTTTTCTCGTACCTTAAATGGACGCACTTTCTCGTGGATGGTTACTCTATAATTGCCAGTGACTTCTATATCACTGACAATATAATTATGTATGTAAAATTACTTATAGCGGAGTA
>NC_091302.1:19457870-19482870 GCF_038502225.1 Cherax quadricarinatus
GGAACATTTTACACAAGTGTCTAATTTACCCATCTGTTTTAGACAGATTCTGCTGCTTGTTTTATTGGGTAAGTACCGTATTCAATATATGGCTCATGAAGCTAAAAAAAATTATTTTTACTGTGATATGTTAAAAATAGAGATACCGTAAAACATTCTACAAACTCTGCTGTTTACCAATTATTCCTTTCATTTCGGAAGTGCAAATTTTGGATTGTGTTACTGGGAAGATGTTTACTATAAACTGTGAGAGGCGTCCTTAGGTGTGTGAGGCGGAAGCAAGATATTAGACGTCTCCTGAGGAACATGTACCACACAGCCAAGTATCATCCACACGCATGGTTAAAGGAGAGCGACTCCTGTGGATACGCGTACCATGGTCGATAGACTATCACGCCTCCTGAGTACACAGGATAAATACACAGTGAGTTGAATGTCTCTCAGTGAGTATACACTGAGAATTTACTTCAACCATTATTTTAAGAATTAAAGAATTCTTGACTAGTAGTAAGCAGATTATATGCAGTCTTAATGACCCTCGTGTAGTCCACTGGCTTTAAACCCAATTAACCAACTAATTAACCACCCGGTGTTGTAGGCGGCAACCAAATTCTCGTAACCGGCTAAATGAAGTGTTTCGTTTCAGCTAGCCCTCTTTATCGTTGTCCTTATTTGACAGTAGCTGAGAAAGATAAATGTGTAACACGTACACTGTAATGAAAACGTGATTATGTGTTAGTTTTGTTCCAAGTTGCTCTTCGTGGGTCTCCGTTTCCTCGTTACTTATCAAAAATGTTCATGCTCAGACCGGGCCGCGGGGGCGTTGACCCCCGGAACTCTCTCCAGGTAAACTCCAGGTAAACATAATGTAGTACTGCTTATTTGCGTTGTAGTATATTATAGGTCTTTAATTTGATTTACTGACGATAATCTAACCTAGCTAAACTTAACTTTAACTTACCCAACTTACTCTAGTCTAATTTAACCCAACCTAATCCTAACCTAACCTAATCCTAACTTAACCTAACCTAACATAACCTCAATATATTATAAAGAGAAATTTGTGTAAAATCGAATGTAAGAATTCGACATTTGTTTTAGGAGGATTTTTCGTTTGGCCTCAGTTTTGTTAAGAAATATGGAAAAAAAATCAGGCTACATAATGTTTTACGCATTACAGAAAAAATGCAGTTAGTGTACAACAAGTGCTGATTCCTTATACCATTCGAAAGACTGATATAAGGTCGCTTAACACGATCTTTACAAGAACTGTTATCACAATATAGGCAAGAATTATCACAACAGTAGCAAAGGTTATGAGGGTAATTGCAAGAGCAATGTTACAGGGGTACCCGCAAGAGCTACCTTATAACTGTATTAGTAGTTGTATTCACAGTACTTATAAGAGGTGTGTGTTCACGGTTGTGGAAAATTTTGAATTTTTCCAAATTCAGCAAGTTTTGTTAAACCGTTACAAGCAATACATGGACACAGTGGGTATATATAAGCTTCGAGTGAGGTGTAGTACAAGTAGACGTAGTAGTAGTATATATGTGTGGTTGAAAAGTCAGTTGGTACACGAGAAAGAAAGATTACAAAAGCTATGGCTTGGGTAGCATAAAAAATAGGTTGGGCTACCCAAACCATAGCTTTTGTAACCTTTCTTTTTCATTGTATATATGTTGGTAGAATTATTGACAATATGTATAGTAAAAGGACACAAGTGCAACTAATGTGACATTTTATTGTGGCAACGTTTCGCTCTCCAGGAGCTTTGTCAAGCTCCTGGAGAGCCAAACGTTGCCACAATAAAATGTTACATTAGTTACACTTGTGTCCTTTTACTTTCTTTCTCATGTACCAGCTGACTTTTCCACCATATGTATGCTACTACTACCACCTCTACTTGTACTACACCTCACTCAAAGCCTATGTATACCATCTGTGTCCATGTATTGTTTGTAACGGATTGAGAAAGCTCCTGGAGAATGAAACGTTACCGCAATAAAATGTCACATTAGTTGCATTTATGTCCTTTTACTTAATATATTGTCGGTAATTATACCAATGTTAATACAATATAATAATTGTGTATTAAAATGATGCTGATCTGACCCTTCGAGAAATTCTGTGTGACGGAGGGTGTGCAGCGGCCACAGAGTGATGCAAGGGGGGACGCCATTTGTAATTTACGAGCACTGGTTGTCGTGGAAAATTCAGCTAATAATCCGGCGTCATCGAGGCCAAATTAGGGTGTTTCGGCCTGAATTTATAATAGGAACATGTATTAATGTCCCCTGTTGAAGAATTGGGACAGGAAATTTGCGGGATCTCCATAATTATGTGTGGATGATAGAAGATAAGAAGACTACGTCATCACTCACACAGGGAAGTGCACCATTAGTCATTCCATCTAGATTTCTCACTGCCCAGTGCAGGATTCCATTTGTTAGGCAGGCATTGTGGTGTGATCCATCTACAGTACTTATATTACGTGTACCCAGCAAGCTAAATCATATACAGTCCACATTATTTTATAATTTACCATTACTGGTATTATGTTTAATATTGTAATTATTAATTTAATATCAGGTCTAGCTTTTGTGAGAGTGGTGATATAGTGGGCATCGAGGGACTGAGAGTTCTGCGACCTACTGTCACTAAGTCCCACATACCTGGTACGTAATAATTCAGGTAATACTCAGTAAACCTTATACAGGTAATTTCTTACAACGGTACTAACGAAAACATTGTTATCACGGTACTAGCAGGAGATAGGATATGGTACATGCACTAGTTAATTAAGGTATTTCGAGAAGCAGAAACAGTTATTACAATATTCATGGTAGACAGGCATGTGACGCACACTTAATTCTATCACTTGCTTTCTCTAAGAACTTAGCATGTGGTAAACATTTCCTTTTTGAACAATAGCAATGTGACGCTGGAACGCAAAAGCTCATCTCTTTTTGTTTTCAAGTTGTTCTGACGATCCTGGAAGCCATATCTTGAGAATATGTTGAGGCGTCATATGAGGAAGAACAATTCAAACCTCGGCTCATTTTTTGAGATTAACCGCACAATCAAATTAACCCTAAAAATTATTGTGATTTTTGGCTTCAATAAGTCAGCACCGGTTGTCAAGGAATCTTTCAGTGATGGAGTAAGATCGTGTCTGGTGAGATTTCATTACTATCGACAAAAACTTATACAGTATTCTAGAATGCGTTTCGGCTCGTGTTAGACCATTACCAAATCTCAAATATGAGAATTAAGATAGAAAGTTTTCCTTCCCTCTCTGCCTCTGATTAAGATTGCAGGAAACTCTGCAGTCTGACCTGTAGTTCCGTATAAGTCGGCACGTTATAGCTGACACCAAGTGAGAAACTTTCATAATTGGGTCTGCTGCAGATTCGTTCACTTTGGACTGTAACAGTGATTGAAAAGTCAGAAGTTGCGGGAGTGTTGGTACGGTGACGCTACATCATACAAGGTGTCTCCAAGTAGCGATTGCTTGGAGAGGAACTCAGAAAGTTATGAAACAAAGTTTTCCTCACCTCGACACTGCTCTGGCAAGGACGTCATCGGACGTAAGCTCTCAAGACTGTTCTTTATTTTGTAAACCATTATCTTAACGTATCGGAGGATTTGTAATATGACACTATTGTAACTATTCGTACAGCAACGTAAAAAATCCATACAAAACGAACTATTTGCGATACTTGTGGCTCTCAGACTTGTAGAAACTATGACCGTACACAGTTAATTCGTAACGTGGTCTTTTTCCTTTAAATACCCTGAGACCTGAATGTAGCATGTTTTGTATGAAGCTAGGCACATACATACACAAAATATAAAGAAAGGAATTGCAGTTAAGGTTTTATAGAGTGCTTCTCACACAGGCTTGTACTCCCTGGAATGCAGGAGAGAAAGATACATGATAATATACCCTTAGAAAAACTACTCCCAAACCTTCACACGGAAATCACTCACTACGAAAGCAAAAGACTTGGCAGGCAGTGCAACATTCCCTCAGTGAAATGCAATGGCACCACGAGTATGCTAAGAGACAACACAATAAGTATCAGGGGTCCATGACTGTTCAACTGCCTCCCCGCATACATAAGAGGGATTGCCAATAGATCCCAGGTTGTATTCAAGATAGGGCTGGACAGACACCTAAAGTCAGTACCTGACAACTGGGCTGTGGATCCTATGTTGGTTTACGTGTGGCCAGCAGTAACAGCCTGGTTGATCAGGCTCTGCTCCACCACAAGGCCTGATCATGAACCGGGCGGCGGGGGCGTTGACCCTCGGAACACGCTCCAGGTATACACCCTCCAGGTATACACTGTTACACTCCAAGTATTGTATCCACTATTTCCTTCTTTTTAGAGCATAACAATTTTGGTCAGAGAGGTTAGGGTAATAATAGTGATCCTCCGGAATGCCTAATTTTAATTAAGTATATTCATAATACAATAAAAGCCAGAAATAATATACGAATTATCGTATATAAGTTAAGTATGCATGTTTCTTCTATAGTATCCAACATATACATAAGGCTTTCATAACAGACGATTAGGAGGAGATCCTAGATATAACATATATATAAATGGAGATTACTTTAATATATAAAGTCTTGTTTCCCAATTGGAAGCAGTCAGAATAAAACAGAATATGTCCAGGCCGGCTAATAAACCTTGGCCAGTTACCAGAGACGAGCAGGAGTGTTCTCGTTGGCTGCTACTTCTTCACTGCTCGTCCCTCAACCTTGAGCATACAGGTAAAGTGGGTCACGTGACGTGACTCGCCAACACTCAGTAGAGTAGTTGAACATAAAGGGGGGGGAAAGGGGGGAAAGGGGGGAAAGGGGGGGTATAACCATCGAACATCACGGCTAACTATACACCGGCACACCGGGCGGCAGGCAGGTTACTATACCTCCAATTAAACTTATCATGGCCATGTTACATAAATTATAATAATTGTTAATAAGAATTAGTCTTAATAATACAAGGACGTTCATTTCCAATTTAGCTATTAAAGGAAATAACCGCAATGTAATATTAAAGGAAGGTTAACCATAGGGGCATGACAACACCCTCCAGGTATACATCCTCCAGGTATACACCCTCCAGGTATACACCCTCCAGGTATACACCCTCCAGGTATACACCCTCCAGGTAGACCTCCAGGAGAATGACAAAGTTGATAAATGAACTAAACAAGAATTAGAAAAAAGAAGAAACTGTCGAGTATAATTTTTTTTCAAACAGACATTGACGGAACATTGTCAAAAGAGAACTAGCAAACTAGCTTGAAGAAAGAACAACAGTACAGATAGAAATTAGCAAATTCATTATCCATTATCCATCATTCATTATCCATCTAAGGAGAACTAGGTAAATGGACACTAATGTAACTAATGTGACATTTTATTGTGGCAACTTTGCCACAATAAAATGTCACATTAATTGCATCAGTCATTTTTTTTACCTAACATTTATTCGATAATTCTACCGTATCTGTGGATCATTATTATTATCATAATCATGGGGAAGCGCTGAATCAGAAAGATTATACAGTGTCTGTGGGGAGAGTGGAAGGTATTCAGGTTTAATTCCGGGAGCTGGAGCACAGATCCAGCTCCCTGGATCAAGAGCCCTCACCAGCGTCAAGGAACCTCCCTTGAAGGGACTATATCTATGGAAAAAGTAACAAGGTCAGGAGACAGCAAGATTTTGTTACTGTTACAGTAAGGCTGAGCTATAAGTATCTCTGGCAGTACGGCTCTTATGGAGATGTCAGTGACAAAATATAAAGTGTGAGGCCAGAGACAGGGCCATGCACTGGTGTGTGGCCAGAGACAGAGATATGTACTAGTGTGTGGCCAGAGACAGGGCCATGCACTGGTGTGTGGCCTGAGACAGAGCCATGTACTAGTGTGTAGCCAGAGACAGGGCCATGCACTGGTGTGTGACCAGAGAAGGGGCCATGCACTAGTGTGTGGCCAGAGACAGGGCCATGCACTGGTGTGTGGCCAGAGACAGAGCCATGCACTAGTGTGTGGCCAGAGACAGAGCCATGCACTAGTGTGTGGTCAGAGACAGAGCCATGCACTAGTGTGTGGTCAGAGACAGGGCCATGCACTGATGTGTGACCAGAGACAGAGCCATGTCCTAGTGTGTGGCCAGAGACAGGGCCATGCACTGGTGTGTGGCCAGAGACAGAGCCATGCACTGGTGTGTGACCAGAGAAGGGGCCATGCACTAGTGTGTGGCCAGAGACAGGGCCATGCACTGGTGTGTGGCCAGAGACAGAGCCATGCACTAGTGTGTGGTCAGAGACAGAGCCATGCACTGGAGTGTGACCGGAGACAGAGGCATGCACTGGTGTGTGACCAGAGACAGAGTCATGCACTAGTGTGTGGATAGAGACAGGGCCATGCACTGGTGTGTGGCCAGAGACAGAGCTATGCACTGGTGTGTGACCAGAGACAGATCCATGCACTGGTGTGTGACCAGAGACAGAGCCATGTACTAATGTGTGCCAGAGACAGAGCAATGTACTAGTGTGTGACCAGAGACAGGGACATGCACTGGTGTGTGGCCAGAGACAGAGCCATGCACTGGTGTGTGACCAGAGACAGAGTCATGCACTAGTGTGTGGCCAGAGACAGGGCCATGCACTGGTGTGTGGCCAGAGAGAGAGCCATGCATTAGTGTGTGACCAGAGACAGATCCATGCACTAGTGTGTGGCCAGAGACAGAACCATGCACTAGTGTGTGGCCAGAGACAAGGCCATGCACTGGTATGTGACCAGAGACAGAGCCATGTACTAGTGTGTGACCAGAGACAGAGCCATGTACTAATGTGTGCCAGAGACAGAGCAATGTACTAGTGTGTGACCAGAGACAGGGACATGCACTGGTGTGTGGCCAGAGACAGAGCCATGCACTGGTGTGTGACCAGAGACAGAGTCATGCACTAGTGTGTGGCCAGAGACAGGGCCATGCACTGGTGTGTGACCTGAGACAGAGCCATGCACTGGTGTGGGAGCAGAAACAGGGCCATGCACTGGTGTGTAGCCAGAGACAGGGCCATATACTAGTGTGTGGCCAGAGACAGAGCCATGCGCTGGTGTGTGGTAAGAGACAGAGCCATGCACTAGTGTGTGGCCAAAGACAGAGCCATGTACTAGTGTGTGGCCAGAGACAGAGCCATGCACTAGTGTGTGGCCTGAGACAGAGCCATGCACTAGTGTGTGGCCAGAGACAGAGCCATGCACTTGTGTGTGGCCAGAGACAGAGCCATGTACGTACTAGTGTGTGGCCAGAGACAGAGCCATGCACTAGTGTGTGGCCAGAGACAGAGCCATGCACTAGTGTGTGGCCAGAGACAGAGCCATGCACTAATGTGTGGCAAAAGACAGAGTCATGTACTAGTGTTCTGCCTGAGACAGAGCCATACACTAGTGTGTGGCCAGAGACAGAGCCATGCACTAGTGTGTAGCCAGAGACAGAGCCATGCACTAATGTGTGGCAAAAGACAGAGTCATGTACTAGTGTTTGGCCTGAGACAGAGCCATGCACTAGTGTGTGCCCAAAGACAGAGCCATGTACTAGTGTGTGGCCAGAGACAGAGCCATGCACTGGTGTGTGGCCAGAGACAGGGCCATGCACTGGTGTGTGGCCAGAGACAGGGCAATGCACTGGTGTGTGGCCAGAGACAGAGCCATGCACTAGTGTGTGGCCAGAGACAGAGCCATGCACTAGTGTGTGGCCAGAGACAGGGCCATGCACTGGTGTGTGGCCAGAGACAGAGCTATGTACTGGTGTGTGGTCAGAGACAGGGCCATGCATTGGTGTGTGGCCAGAGACAGAGCCATGCACTGGTGTGAGGCAAGAGACAGAGCCATGCACTGGTGTGTGACCAGAGACAGGGCCATGCACTGGTGTGTGGCCAGAGACAGAGCCAGACACTGGTGTGTGGCCAGAGACAGGGCCATGCACTGGTGTGTGGCCAGAGACAGAGCCATGCACTGGTGTGTGGCCAAAGACAAGGCCTTGCACTGGTGTGTGGCCAGAGACAGAGCAATGCACTAGTGTGTGGCCAGAGACAGAGCCATGCTCTAGTATGTGGCCAGAGACAGAGCCATGCACTAGTGTGTGGGTAGAGACAGGGCCATGCACTGATGTGTGACCAGAGACGGAGCCATGTACTAGTGTGTGGCCAGAGACAGAGACATGCACTGGTGTGAGGCCAGAGACAGAGCCATGCACTGGTGCGTGACCAGAGACAGAGTCATGCACTAGTGTGTGGCCAGAGACAGAGCCATGCACTAGTGTGTGGTAAGAGACAGAGCCATGCACTAGTGTGTGGTCAGAGACAGGGCCATGCACTGATGTGTGACCAGAGACAGAGCCATGTAATAGTGTGTGGCCAGAGACAGGGCCATGCACTGGTGTGTGGCCAGAGACAGAGCCATGCACTGGTGTGTGACCAGAGAAGGGGCCATGCACTAGTGTGTGGCCAGAGACAGGGCCATGCACTGGTGTGTGGCCAGAGACAGAGCCATGCACTAGTGTGTGGCCAGAGACAGAGCCATGCACTAGTGTGTGGCCAGAGACAGAGCCATGCACTAGTGTGTGGTCAGAGACAGAGCCATGCACTAGTGTGTGGTCAGAGACAGGGCCATGCACTGATGTGTGACCAGAGACAGAGCCATGTCCTAGTGTGTGGCCAGAGACAGGGGCCATGCACTGGTGTGTGGCCAGAGACAGAGCCATGCACTGGTGTGTGACCAGAGAAGGGGCCATGCACTAGTGTGTGGCCAGAGACAGGGCCATGCACTGGTGTGTGGCCAGAGACAGAGCCATGCACTAGTGTGTGGCCAGAGACAGAGCCATGCACTAGTGTGTGGTCAGAGACAGAGCCATGCACTAGTGTGTGGTCAGAGACAGGGCCATGTACTGACGTGTGACCAGAGACAGAGCCATGTCCTAGTGTGTGGATAGAGACAGGGCCATGCACTGGTGTGTGGCCAGAGACAGAGCCATGCACTGGAGTGTGACCGGAGACAGAGCCATGCACTGGTGTGTGTCCAGAGACAGAGTCATGCACTAGTGTGTGGATAGAGACAGGGCCATGCACTGGTGTGTGGCCAGAGACAGAGCTATGCACTGGTGTGTGACCAGAGACAGATCCATGCACTGGTGTGTGACCAGAGACAGAGCCATGTACTAATGTGTGCCAGAGACAGAGCAATGTACTAGTGTGTGACCAGAGACAGGGACATGCACCGGTGTGTGGCCAGAGACAGAGCCATGCACTGGTGTGTGACCAGAGACAGAGTCATGCACTAGTGTGTGGCCAGAGACAGGGCCATGCACTGGTGTGTGGCCAGAGACAGAGCCATGCATTAGTGTGTGACCAGAGACAGATCCATGCACTAGTGTGTGGCCAGAGACAGAACCATGCACTAGTGTGTGGCCAGAGACAAGGCCATGCACTGGTATGTGACCAGAGACAGAGCCATGTACTAGTGTGTGACCAGAGACATAGCCATGTACTAATGTGTGCCAGAGACAGAGCAATGTACTAGTGTGAGACCAGAGACAGGGACATGCACTGGTGTGTGGCCAGAGACAGAGCCATGCACTAGTGTGTGACCAGAGACAGAGTCATGCACTAGTGTGTGGCCAGAGACAGGGCCATGCACTGGTGTGTGACCTGAGACAGAGCCATGCACTGGTGTGGGAGCAGAAACAGGGCCATGCACTGGTGTGTAGCCAGAGACAGGGCCATATACTAGTGTGTGGCCAGAGACAGAGCCATGCGCTGGTGTGTGGTAAGAGACAGAGCCATGCACTAGTGTGTGGCCAAAGACAGAGCCATGTACTAGTGTGTGGCCAGAGACAGAGCCATGCACTAGTGTGTGGCATGAGACAGAGCCATGCACTAGTGTGTGGCCAGAGACAGAGCCATGCACTAGTGTGTGGCCAGAGACAGAGCCATGTACGTACTAGTGTGTGGCCAGAGACAGAGCCATGCACTAGTGTGTGGCCAGAGACAGAGCCATGCACTAGTGAGTGGCCAGAGACAGAGCCATGCACTAATGTGTGGCAAAAGACAGAGTCATGTACTAGAGTTTGGCCTGAGACAGAGCCATGCACTAGTGTGTGCCCAAAGACAGAGCCATGTACTAGTGTGTGGCCAGAGACAGAGCCATGCACTGGTGTGTGGCCAGAGACAGGGCCATGCACTGGTGTGTGGCCAGAGACAGGGCCATGCACTAGTGTGTGGCCAGAGACAGAGCCATGTACTAGTGTGTGGCCAGAGACAGAGCCATGCACTAGTGTGTGGCCAGAGACAGGGCCATGCACTGGTGTGTGGCCAGAGACAGAGCCATGTACTGGTGTGTGGTCAGAGACAGGGCCATGCATTGGTGTGTGGCCAGAGACAGAGCCATGCACTGGTGTGAGGCAAGAGACAGAGCCATGCACTGGTGTGTGACCAGAGACAGGGCCATGCACTGGTGTGTGGCAAGAGACAGAGCCAGACACTGGTGTGTGGCCAGAGACAGGGCCATGCACTGGTGTGTGGCCAGAGACAGAGCCATGCACTGGTGTGTGGCCAAAGACAAGGCTATGCTCTGGTGTGTGGCCAGAGACAGAGCAATGCACTAGTGTGTGGCCAGAGACAGAGCCATGAACTAGTATGTGGCCAGAGAAGAGCCATGCACTAGTGTGTGGGTAGAGACAGGGCCATGCACTGATGTGTGACCAGAGACGGAGCCATGTACTAGTGTGTGGCCAGAGACAGAGCCATGCACTGGTGTGAGGCCAGAGACAGAGCCATGCACTGGTGCGTGACCAGAGACAGGGCCATGCACTGATGTGTGACCGGAGACAGCCATGTACTAGTGTGTGGCCAGAGACAGAGCCATGCACTAGTGTGTGGCAAGAGAAAGAGCCATGCACTAGTGTGTGGCCAGAGACAGAGCCATGCACTAGTGTGTGGCCAGAGACAGAGCCATGCACTAGTGTGTGGGTAGAGACAGAGCAATGCACTAGTGTGTGGGTAGAGACAGAGCCATGCACTAGTGTGTGGCCAGAGACATACCCATTTACTATTGTGTGGCCAGAGACAGAGCCATGCACTAGTGTGTGTAGCCAGAGACAGAGCCATGCACTAGTGTGTGGGTAGAGACAGAGCCATGCACTAGTGTGTGGCCAAAGACAGAGTTATGCACTAGTGTGTGGGTAGAGACAGAGCCATGCACTAGTGTGTGGGTAGAGACAGAGCCATGCACTAATGTGTGGCAAGAGACAGAGCCATGCACTAGAGTGTGGGTAGAGACAGAGCCATGCACTAGTGTGTGGCAAGAGACAGAGCCACGCACTGGTGTGTGGCAAGAGACAGAGCCATGCACTGGTGCGTGGCAAGAGACAGAGCCATGCACTAGTGTGTGGATAGAGACAGAGCCATGCACTAGTGTCTGGCAAGAGACAGAGCCATGCACTGGTGTGTGGCAAGAGACAGAGCCATCCACTGGTGTGTGGCAAGATGCAGAGCCATGCACTAGTGTGTGGCAAGAGACAGAGCCATGCACTGGTATGTGGCAAGAGACAGAGCCATGCACTGGTGTGTGGCAAGAGACAGAGACATGCACTAGTGTGTGGCAAGAGACAGAGCCATGCACTGGTGTGTGTCAAGAGACAGAGCCATGCACTAATGTGTGGCAAGAGACAGAGCCATGCACTGGTGCGTGTCAAGAGACAGAGCCATGCACTAATGTGTGGTAAGAGACAGAGCCATGCACTAGTGTGTGGCAAGAGACAGAGCCATGCACTGGTATGTGGCAAGAGACAGAGCCATGCACTGGTGTGTGGCAAGAGACAGAGACATGCACTAGTGTGTGGCAAGAGACAGAGCCATACACTGGTGTGTGGCAAAGAGACAGAGCCATGCACTAGTGTGTGGCAAGAGACAGAGCCATGCACTGGTGTGTGTCAAGAGACAGAGCCATGCACTAATGTGTGGCAAGAGACAGAGCCATGCACTGGTGTGTGTCAAGAGACAGAGCCATGCACTAATGTGTGGCAAGAGACAGAGCCATGCACTGGTGCGTGTCAAGAGACAGAGCCATGCACTAATGTGTGGTAAGAGACAGAGCCATGCACTAGTGTGTGGTAAGAGACAGAGCCAAGCACTTGTGTGTGGTAAGAGACAGAGCCATGCACTGGTGTGTGGCAAGAGACAGAGCCATGCACTGGTGTGTGGCAAGAGACAGAGACATGCACTTGTGTGTGGCAAGAGACAGAGCCATGCACTGGTGTGTGGCAAAGAGACAGAGCCATGCACTAGTGTGTGGCAAGAGACAGAGCCATGCACTGGTGTGTGTCAAGAGACAGAGCCATGCACTAATGTGTGGCAAGAGACAGAGCCATGCACTGGTGTGTGTCAAGAGACAGAGCCATGCACTAATGTGTGGCAAGAGACAGAGCCATGCACTGGTGCGTGTCAAGAGACAGAGCCATGCACTAATGTGTGGTAAGAGACAGAGCCATGCACTAGTGTGTGGTAAGAGACAGAGCCAAGCACTTGTGTGTGGTAAGAGACAGAGCCATGCACTGGTGTGTGGTAAGAGACAGAGCCATGTACTAGTGTGTGGTAAGAGACAGAGCCATGCACTAGTGTGTGGCAAGAGACAGAGCCATGCACTAGAGTGTGGCAAGAGACAGAGCCATGCACTAATGTGTGGCAAGAGACAGAGCCATGCACTAGTGTGTGGCAAGAGACATAGCCATGCACTAGTGTGTGGTAAGAGACAGAGCCATGCACTAGTGTGTGGCAAGAGACAGAGCCATGCACTAGAGTGTGGCAAGAGACAGAGCCATGCACTAGTGCATGGTAAGAGACAGAGCCATGCACTAGTGTGTGGTAAGAGACAGAGCCATGCACTAGGGTGTGGTAAGAGACAGAGCCATGCACTAGTGTGTGGTAAGAGACAGAGCCATGCACTAGTGTGTGGTAAGAGACAGAGCCATGCACTAGTGTGTGGTAAGAGACAGAGCCATGTACTAGTGTGTGTCAAGAGACAGAGCCATGCACTAGTGTGTGGTAAGAGACAGAGCCATGCACTAGTGTGTGTCAAGAGACAGAGCCATGCACTAGTGTGTGGTAAGAGACAGAGCCATGCACTAGTGTGTGGTAAGAGACAGAGCCATGCACTAGTGTGTGGTAAGAGACAGAGCCATGCACTAGTGTGTGTCAAGAGATAGAGCCATGCACTAGTGTGTGTCAAGAGACAGAGCCATGCACTAATGTGTGGCAAGAGACAGAGCCATGCATTGGAGCATTATATTTAATAGTATTAAATCATCCAGCTTTTAAGAGACACATCATTTAAATGTTACAGGACCTGGTAAAACAGCTCATTTTTAATGTTAAACTATCTCAGATCATAACGTTGCGTCCATATTTTTCATTGATTACATGAATGAACTCTTTTTACAGAGAAGATTGTAACAAAGTTTGACTAAGATATATATATATATATATATATATATATATATATATATATATATATATATATATATATATATGTCGTGCCGAATAGGCAGAACTTGCGATCTTGGCTTAAATAGCAACGCTCATCTTGCCATATAGGACAAGCGAAAATTTGTGTATGCAATAATTTCGCCAAAATCATACTGAACCTAACGAAAAAAATATATTTCACTGTGTTTGTATAGTATTAAATTATTATCAACAAATATAAAATACATTTAGTTGGGTTAGGCTAAAATAAATTGTTCTTGTTATAATAAGGTTAGGTAAGTTTTCTAAGATTCTTTTGGAGAAAAATTAAAAATTTTTACATTAACATTAATGAAAAAAAAATATATTTAAACGTATAAGAGAAAATTTTGGAAAGGACTTAATTTTAAATGAGTTCTTGCTAATTGACCAGTTTTACATATTCGGCACGACATATATATATATAAATATATATATATATATATATATATATATATATATATATTTATATATATATATATATATATATATATATATATATATATATATATATATATATATATATATATATATATATATATATATGTGTGTGTATATATATATATGTCGTGCCGAATAGGCAGAACTTGCGATCTTGGCTTAAATAGCAACGCTCATCTTGCCATATAGGACAAGTGAAAATTTGTGTATGCAATAATTTCGCCAAAATCATTCTGAACCTAACGAAAAAAATATATTTCACTGTGTTTATTTAGTATTAAATTACTGTAGACAAATCTAAAATATATTTAGTTGGGTTAGGCTAAAATAAATTGTTCTTGTTATATTAAGGTTAGGTAAGCTTTCGAAGATTCTTTTGGTGCAAAATTAAAAAAATTTATATTAACATTAATGAAAAATATATATCTTTAAACTTACAAGAGAAAATTTTAGAAAGGACTTAATTTTAAATGAGTTCTTGCTAATTGAATAATTTTACCTATTCGGCACGATACATATATATATATATATATATATATATATGTATATATATATATGTATATATATATATATATATACAATATATATATATATATACATATGTATATATATACATATATATATACATATATATATATATACATATATGTATATATATACATATATATATATACATATATGTATATATATACATATATATATATATATATATATACATATATGTATATATATATACATATATGTATATATATATATATATACATAAATGTATATATATATATATATATATATATATATATATATATATATATATATATATATATATATATATCTTTCAACGTACCAGCCGTATCCCACCGAGGTTGGGTTGCTGCAAAGGAAAAACAAAAGTTTCTCCTTTTAAATTTAATAATATTTACAGAAGAAGGGGTTACTAGCCACTTGCTCCCGGCATTTTAGTCGCCTCTTACGACACGCATGGCTTACGGAGGAAGAATTCCGTTCGACTTCCCCAAAATAGGCCGTCCAATTCATTCTAATGAGGACACTAGAGCACTCCAGGATGATTTAAATAGACTGACGCAATGGTCGGAGAAGTGACAGATGCAATTTAATATTGACTAATGCAAAGTTCTAAATGTTGGACAGGTAAATAACCATGCCACATATAAACTAAATAATGTAGATCTTAATACTACTGATTGCGAAAAGGATTCAGGAGTTCTGGTTAGCAGTAATTTAAAACCAAGACAACAGTGCATTAGTGTTCGCAATAAAGCTAACAGAATTCTTGGCTTCATATCTAGAAGTATAAATAATAGAAGTCCTCAGGTTGTTCTTCAACTCTGTATATCCTTGGTTAGGCCTCATTTAGACTAAGCTGCTCAGCTCTGGTCACCGTATTACAGAATGGATATAAATGCTCTGGAAAACGTACAGAGGAGGATGACAAAGATGATCCATGTATCAGAAATCTTCCCTGTGAGGATAGACTGAGAGCCCTGAATCCGCACTTCCTCGAAAGGCGTAGAATTAGGGGGGATATGATCGAGGTGTATAAATGGAAAACAGGAATAAATAAAGGGGATTTAAATAGCGTGCTGAAAAATTTCTAGCCAAGACAGGACTCGCAGGAATGGTTTCAAGTTGGAAAAATTCAGATTCTGGAAGGATATAGGAAAGCACTGGTTTGGTAATAGAGTTGTGGATGAGTGGAACAAACTCCCGAGTACAGTTATTCAGGCTAAAACGTTGTGTAGTTTTAAAAATAGGTTAGATAAATACATGAGTTAGTGTGAGTTGGACCTGACTAGCTTGTGCTGCTGGGTCTGGTGCAGTGCTCCATCCTTGAGTGGAGGTGACCAGACTGGGTGGGACATTGGGCTAATCCGAGGGGGAACATTGGTCTAATCGGGGGGGGGGGACATGGACCTGCTCCGCATGGGTCAGTAGGCCTGTTGCAGTGTTCCTTCTTTCTTATGTACTTATTTTCTTATATATATTTATTTATATATATATATATACATATATATATATATATAAATATATACATATATATATATATATAAATATATACATATATATATATATATATATAAATATATACATATATATATATATAAATATATTTATATATATATATATATGTATATATTTATATATATATATATATGTATATATTTATATATATATATATATGTATATATTTATATATATATATATATGTATATATATTTATATATATATATATATATATATATATATATATATATATTTATATATATATATATATATATATATATATATATATATATATATATATATATACATATATATATATATATATATATATATATAAAAGATAAAGAATCACACAAAGTGGGAGTTGTCACAGTTGCTCTTTGCTGATGACACTGTGCTCTTGGGAGATTCTGAAGAGAAGTTGCAGAGATTGGTGGATGAATTTGGTAGGGTGTGCAAAAGAAGAAAATTGAAAGTGAATACAGGAAAGAGTAAGGTTATGAGGATAACAAAAAGATTAGGTGATGAAAGATTGGATATCAGATTGGAGGGAGAGAGTATGGAGGAGGTGAATGTATTCAGATATTTGGGAGTGGACGTGTCAGCGGATGGGTCTATGAAAGATGAGGTGAATCATAGAATTGATGAGGGGAAAAGGGTGAGTGGTGCACTTAGGAGTCTGTGGAGACAAAGAACTTTGTCCTTGGAGGCAAAGAGGGGAATGTATGAGAGTATAGTTTTACCAACGCTCTTATATGGGTGTGAAGCATGGGTGATGAATGTTGCAGCGAGGAGAAGGCTGGAGGCAGTGGAGATGTCATGTCTGAGAGCAATGTGTAATGTGAATATAATGCAGAGAATTCGTAGTTTGGAAGTTAGGAGGAGGTGCGGGATTACCAAAACTGTTGTCCAGAGGGCTGAGGAAGGGTTGTTGAGGAGGTTCGGACATGTAGAGAGAATGGAGCGAAACAGAATAACTTCAAGAGTGTATCAGTCTGTAGTGGAAGGAAAGCGGGGTAGGGGTCGGCCTAGGAAAGTTTGGAGGGAGGGGGTAAAGGAGGTTTTGTGTGCGAGGGGCTTGGACTTCCAGCAGGCATGCATGAGCGTGTTTGATAGGAGTGAATGGAGACAAATGGTTTTTAATACTTGACGTGCTGTTGGAGTGTGAGCAAAGTAACATTTATGAAGGGGTTCAGGGAAACCGGTAGGCCGGACTTGAGTTCTGGAGATGGGAAGTACAGTGCCTGCACTCTGAAGGAGGGGTGTTAATGTTGCAGTTTAAAAAGTTTAGTGTAAAGCACCCTTCTGGCAAGACATTGATGGAGTGAATGATGGTGAAAGTTTTTCTTTTTCGGGCCACCCTGCCTTGGTGGGAATCAGCCAGTGTGATAAAATATATATATATATATATATATATATATATATATATATATATATATATATATATATATATATATATATATATATATATATATATATATATATATATATATATATATATATATATATATATATATATATATATATATCAAAACATCATCAGGAGATTACAGCGTTGTAGAAAAGAGGAGATCTAAGCAAATACGATCACAGAGAGTGCAAAGGCGGAGCGCCTTTGCACTCTCTTCTGTTGAGTGTTTGTGTGTATGCCATCTAGTTAATGCCGATATATCATTTAACTTTGAATATATGTTGTTGTATCTGTTTTTCACTGAGAAAAGCACTTAAACTTGTTAATACTTATAGACTTCTGCATCGTTTCATTTGAGCTCTCCTCCTTCCTTCTCCATGATTAACTATCGATTTTCTTCTTATGTAACTGTTATTTAAATCTTAAATTGTTGCTCAGTTTCTTGTCTCATCTTTGCACACTCGTTTCAATACACTTTCTATACACTTGTGTTGTGTCCCCCTGAATGGGACCCAGCCTGTGTGTGTTATATGTATATATTATCTTTCATACAGTTTTATATTGCTGATGTTTTCATTAATAGCTAAAATGAAAATATCTTGTTTTATTTAATTATTTGACCTGTTATATTAGCTATGTCTAAAGGTAGGATGTTATATTTATATTTCACTGTGCTCGATGTCGGAGAATTGTGACTGGCTGTTCACACTCGCAAACTGCTTAACTAGCTACCGGCTTGCTTCTTAGTGTCAGGCGTTACCTGCCGGCATCACTGAAGTATCCCTGACTGGTCACGTGATCTCACCTGAGGCTGGAGCTACCCTCCCTACCTCACTCTCTCTGGATCTGCTTTGCCTGAGAAGCATCTCTCTCTCGATATCTGCGTCTTGTCCCATATGCATCTCTTTTGTGTCTCGTTTCACTGGCTGTTTGTTCGTGATTTAGACTCTGTTTTTGGTAGAGTATGAGTTAGTGATTTTTGACGTCCTGCAGAGGTTGTGTCGTGTGGAGACACTCTGTTCAACCCTGGTCCTGAGTTAAAGCTTTTGACCTACTTTGTGGCATCTACGCATTGCAGTAATAGGGTACTGGTTATGTTGAACTTGGATTCGGTGTTAAGGGAGTTTTATGCCATTTCTGGAGGATCTGCTGATGGTACCCAGTTGGGGTTGCCATTTTGTCTCCTCCCCTCAAGGAAGGTTCCTTGATGCTGGTGAGGGGCTCTTAATCTAGGGAATTGGTCCTGTGCTCCAGTTACCTGCATTAAACATGAATACCTTCCACATCTCTCCACAGGCGCTGTATAATTCTACGGGTTTAGCGCTTCCCCCTTGATTATAATAATAATATTCTGTCTCCGTGTTCCTGACGCTGTGCTGCTGCTTGGTACATTACTGCTGTTTGGCGAATGGTTCGTCTTATTGTTCAAGCAAACTATTTGATTGTCTTGATAATCGAGAAGATAGATTATTTGTGGACGTTTTATCAATCACTTTTTAAGTCTAAGTCGAGTCGAGTCTTACTGAGACATAACGAACACTTTGAGCACATAAACACATTCTCACAAATACACATGTACATTCATATATTTTTCACTGGAGTATAATTCGTCATAGCTATAGACTAGACTGTTCTTGTGAGTGGTATTATTACGAAATGTGCCCTCAGCACTATACTGCTCTATGTACAATTTAATATTGCGTTACAAGAGAAGTGTAGGAGCCTATATCCTAAATAATGACCAACTTATTTGCCTGGATAATGTCCACCTAGACAACTTTGTTAATAAAGATCTCAAATTTTATATCGTTTGTGTTCAACCAGTTGTGATCCCAAAGCGCTATTAAAGTTTATCTTAATTTTAAAGGATAACTGGACCTGAATAATCTCTGACAAACTGGTGCAAAACCAGAAACATGCTAGATGTTAGAGGGGGATCAATAAGTTGACCTTCTAGTATTCTCTGAAAATGTCTATACTCATTGGATGTCACATTTTGTAACAACTTTTCTCTCCTCATGATTGTCACTCGCTCTCTGTATCACTGTTCTGTATTTATCTTAATTTTTTCTCTGCATGTTAAGTTGAACCACAGGTTATCTTTGCTTTAGTTGTTTTCCCTTATTCTTCAGTGTGTGATGCTGTCTTCCACCTGCCAGCACTTCCCGACTCAGTACTCTACCATCTTACCTTCCAGCTCCACTTTCCACTGCTCTGCCTTAAGAAATTCTTACATCATTTTAAAGTTTCCTCTTCTGATGTCTGATTTCTTACGCAATACATTCGCTGTTTTTTTCCTTTGTGTGTGCTCACCTTATTGTACTCACATAATTGTGGTTGCAGGGGTCGAGTCATAGCTCCTGGCAATGCTTCTTCATTGGACGCCACTAGGTCCACTCTCTCCCTGCTCCCTTGACGCTGGTGAGGGGCTCTTAATCTAGGAAATTGGATCTGTGCTCCAGTTCCGTAAATTAAGCCTAAATTACTTCCATCCCCCCAACATGCGCTGTATAATCCTTTGGGTTTAGCTCTCCCCATAATAATAATTCATGAGCTTTATCATAGCTCTTCTTAAAGCTATGTATGGTGTCTGCCTCCACTACCTCACTTTCCACACTATTCCTAAGAAATACTTCCTAACATCCCTGTGACTCATCTGAGTCTTCAACTTCCAAGTGGGACCCCTTCTTGTTGTGTCCCGTCTCTGGAACATCCTGTCTCTGTCCACCTTGTCGATTCCTCTCAGTATTTTATATGTCCTTAACATGTTCTCCCTGTCTCTCTGTCCTCCAGTGCCGTCAGGTCGAGATCTTTTAACCTCTTCTCGTGGAACGTGCCCCTTAGTTCCGGGACTAGTCTCGCTGCAAACGTTTGGCACGTTTTCTTGTTTCCCTTACGTGTTCGGCCAGGTGAGGGGTTCCAAACTGGAGCTGCATACTCCAATATGGGCCTGGCGTACACGGTGTACAGGGTCCAGAAAGACTCCTTACTGGGTTGTCGGAATACTATTTTTAGGTTCACTAGTCGCCCATATGCTGCAGCAGTTATTTGGTTGATGTGATGAGACCCTTTTCCTTGAATGAAGTTTGTAGTCTTTGGCCCTCTAGACTGTACTCTGTCTGCAGTCTTCTTTGCCCTTCCCAATCTTCATGACTTTTCACTTGGTGGGGATGAACTCCAGGAGCCTGTTGCTGAACCAGGATTGCAGCCTGTCCAGATCTCTTTGTAGTTCTGCTTGGTCCTCGTCCGACTGAATTCTTCTCATCAGCTTCACATCATCTGCAAACAGTGACTCTTCTGAGTCTATTCCTTCCGTCATGTCATTCAGGAGCAGCCTTGGCCCTAGGACTGACCCCTGTGGAACCCCGCTCGCCAAAGGCTCTCACTCTGACACTTCATCAGGTACGACGACTCGCCGCTTGCTTCCCGTCAGGTATTCTCTGATTCACTGCAGTGCCTTACCTGTTATACCTACCTGGTCCTCCAGCTTTTCATTAGTCTCTTCTGTGGAACTGTATCAAAAGCCTTCTAACAGTCCAAGAAAATGTAATCTACCCCCTCCCTCCCTCCCTCCCTCTCTCTTTCTCTTTTCTTACAGCTATAACCTTGTCATATAACTTCAGTAGGTTTGTAACACAGGATTTCCCTTCCCTGAAACAGGACTAGTTATCGTGTTGAAGATTGTTGTTAGTGGTACACAGAGCGCCTCTGTTCCCTCTCACATGACACACAGAGAGATGTTATCCGGCCCCATCGCCTTTGAGATATCTAGTTCACTTAGCAGCCTTTTCACCTCCTCCTCGGATGTATGTATCTTGTCCAGCAATTGTTGGTATATCCCACCTCTCAGTCGTTCTGTAGTCCTTTCTGTCTCCATTGTGAATACTTCTTTGAATCTCATGTTGAGCTCCTCATAAACTTTAAGTCGTTTCATATAAACCTCCCTCCTTCCTTCCTCAACCTGATTACCTGGTCTTTGACTGTTGTTTTCTTCCTGATGTGACTGCACAACAGCTTCGGGTCAGAGTTGGCTTTCGCTGCTATGTTATTTTCATATTGTCGTTGGGCCTCCCTTCTTACCTGTGCATATTCATTCCTAGCTCATCGACTAATCTTATTCTCCTGGTCCTTTGCCTTCTATACTTCTTCCATTCTCTAGCACACTTAGTTTTAGCCTCTCTACACCTCTGGGCGAACCAAGGGCTCGTCCTGTCCTTCTCATTATGTCTGTTGCCTTTGGGAACAAACCTCTCCTCCGCTTCCTTACATATTGTTGTCAAATATTCCATCATCTCATTTATTGATTTCCCTGCCAGTTCTCTATCCCACTGAACCTCGCGCAGAAAATTCCTCTTGCCTGTGTAGTCCCCTTATTCGTCCTGCCCTTCCTGCCTACTCCTCCACTTGTAACTTTACTATGTATTTCCAGCTTAGACCCACATGATCGCTAGCTCTGAGGGGCCTTTCATAAGTAATGTCCTCAATATTTGCATTATTCAAAGTGAATATTAGGTCCAGTCGAGCTGGTTCAGTATCTCCCTTCTCTCTGGTAGTGTCCCTAACGTGCTGATGCTTAAGTTTTTCCAGTACCACCTCTAACATCTTGGCCCTCCCCCATATGTGGCTCCCTGTTTTCCAAGTCGATTTCTCTATGATTGAAGTCACTCACAACCGGGAGCTTTGCCCTGCCCACATGGGCCCTTCTGGCCACTTCAGTCAGTGTGTCAACCATCTCTTTGCTACTCTCATCATATTCTTGTCTTGGCCTCTTGCTATTCTGTGGTTTGTTGTACATCACTGCAATCACCACCTAGGGACCTCCGGTCTGAAGTGTTCCTATTATGTAGTCTCTTGTGTATGTGTGTGTGTGTGTGTGTGTGTGTGTGTGTATGTGTGTGTGTGTGTGTGTGTGTGTGTGTGTGTGTGTGTGTGTGTGTGTATGTGTGTGTATGTGTGTGTGTGTGTGTGTGTGTGTGTGTGTGTGTGTGTATGTGTGTGTATGTGTGTGTGTGTGTGTGTGTGTGTGTGTGTGTGTGTGTGTGTGTGTGTGTGTGTGTGTGTGTGTGTGTGTGTGTGTGTGTGTGTGACTGTGTGTGTTTGTGTGTTTATGTATCTGTGTGTGTGGGTTCGCGTGTGCGTGCGTGCGCATGTACTTCCACACGCATAAATAAAATACAGTAGTGCACAAACTATAAAGTTTGTCAACAACCAGCATTGTATCGTACTTGCAAAGTTACCTGAAGGCGTGCGGCGTAGCAACGTTGCTGGAGTATGTAAATCTGAAACAAATATATTCCAGTATCGATCTGGCATATGTTGAAACTCCTCAAGAGAAGCAAGAAAATCTTGCTTGTGGAGGAAAACGAATAGCTGTAGACGGAACCAAAAATTTAAAAAAAGATATACTGTGTGCCTAATATAATAAAATACATACGAGGAGAAACTATGAAGAGGAAGAAACACCACAACATCTCCCCGACCACTGACCGACAACGAACGTCAATCTAATATTCATCATTTGAGAAATATATTATGGTTTACCTTCATCGTGATCAGACAACTCACTAAGTTGCGCTGGGTCAATGACACGACAATAAATCTAGGCGTCAACTTCAAATTAATTGTAATAAAGTTGGTAGAATTACCGACAATATGTAAAGTAAAAGGACACAAGTGCAACTAATGTGACATTTATTGTGGCAACGTTTCGCTCTCCAGGAGCTTTATCAAGCCATTACAAACAATACATGGACACAGAGGGTATATAAAGGCTCAGAGTGAGGTGAATACTAGTGAGGTACATCGAAATGGTACCTCACTAGTATTCACCTCACTCTGAGCCTTTATATACCCTCTGTGTCCATGTATTGTTTGTAATGGCTTGATAAAGCTCCTGGAGAGCGAAACGTTGCCACAATAAATGTCACATTAGTTGCACTTGTGTCCTTTTACTTCAAATTAATTGTTTCGTTAATTAGGAGATTAAACGATTGTACTCTAATGTAAGTTGGACCTTCAAATAAATCAGCCAATTCACCAGCTATTCTTACTATAGAAAAAATTTCGAAAATAAATTTTTACAGACCATTTTTTTTTAAATTTTCACCGTAAAAGATAAATATAAAAAAAATGCACAGAGAAAACAGGTTTTGATAAATGCAGCAGCATTATATGCATCTCAGTCGGTGTGGTACATTTCGCATCCACACAATAGAGCAAGCGAGAAAAGGCGGATTGTTATAAAGGAATTGATATGGAATCTCTATTCAAATAAACGATGGCCACCAGAATGGTCAGAGCTCAAACTTTCCTCCGTGTACAGTTTCATATTCCTGGCGTCCTTTATTGGCTTGTGTGCGTGGGTTGTGTGACGATTAGTCTTCCCATTTGTGTGAGTGTGTGTGAGTGTGTGACTGAGTGAGTGTGTGTGTGTGTGTGTGTGTATGTGTGTGTGTGTGTGTGAGTGTGTATGTGTGTGTGTGTGTGTGTATGTGTGTGTGTGTGTGTGTGAGTGTGTATGTGTGTGTGTGTGTGTGTGTACTCACCTAATTGTGGTTGCAGTAGTCGATTCACAGTCCATGGCCCATCCTCTTCACTGGTCGCTACTAGGTCCACTCTCTCCCTGCTCCGTGAGCTATATCATACCTCTTCATAAATTTATGTATGGATCCTGCCTCCACTATATCGCTTTCCAGACTATTGCACTTCCGGACAACTCTATGAATGAAAAAATATTTCCTAACATTTCTGTGACTTATCTCATTCTTCGACTTTAAACCTGTGATCTCCTGTTGTTGTGTCTCATCTCTGAAACATCCTGTATCCCGTATCCTGTCAATTTCTCTGTGTTTAATATGTCGTTATCATGTCCCCCATGTTAATTCTGTCTTCCAGTGTCGTCAGATTCATTTCACTTAGCCTCCTCTCGTAGGATATTTCCCTTAGCTCCGGGACTAGTCTTGTTGCAAACCTTTCCACTTAATCTAATTTCATGACGTGCTGGACCAGGTGTGGGGGTTCAAAAATGGTGCTGCATATTCCAATATGAGTCTTACGTTCACGGTGTACAAAGTTTTGAACGATTTCTTACTCAGGTATCGGAAAGCTATTCTTAGATTTGCTAGTCTCTAATATGCTGCAGCAGTTATTTGGTTGATGTTCGCCTCAAATGAGTTCGGTATTATATTCACCCCATGGTCCTTTTCCTTGAGTGAGGTTTGCAGTCATTGGCCCCCAAGCCTAGACTCTGTTTGCGGTCTTCCTTGCCCTTCACGATCTGCATGACTTTGCACTAGGTGGGGTTAAACTCCTGGAGCCTGTTGCTGGACTAGGCTTGCAGCCTGTCCAGGTTGCAAGCGTGTTTGTGTGTATGTGTGTGTTTATGTGTGTGTGTGTGTGTGTGTGTGTGTGTGTGTGTGTGTGTGTGTGTGTGTGTGTGTGTGTGTGTGTGCGTATGTGTGTGTGTGTGAGTGTGTGTGTGTGTGTGTGTGTGCGTGTGCTAATGTGTGACTAAGCTCTTGCTTCATTTAGCAAAACTGG